>NC_058133.1:429038460-429087882 GCF_016433145.1 Gracilinanus agilis | reverse complement strand
CTGTTCCCTGTAATCATTAAATTCATTTGTTTTGTGAAGATAGAGATTGTATCCAGTTAACTTGGAGTTATACTTACCACCTTCCTTTCACCAAGCCAAGTATTACATCCAAGCTGGAGCTGGAGCTCTCTCTGTTCTAGAGCCTGTGGTCTTATCTGTAGATCTTAAACTCATACACTCCTATCCTGTGGGAGAATAATTTATACAAAAGTTATTATCTCAAAGGGTTTAGTTTCTATCCATTTACCATCTAGCCCAGAATTTACCAAGCTTGATTAGCCATCTTAGCCAGCTCAGAATGTGTTCTGTTAACTGTTCCAACTGCTTCCAGTGTGGGGGAGGTGGAGGAGTACTCCACTTGCTCTTGCCCCTCCCATCCAGTGAAGTTTGCCTGCTTCTCCTCTGATCTGGGACTGGGGAGAAACCATTGCTATTCTGACCTGAATCCTACATAACCCAGTGTATTTCTTATACATTACCTCTTCTTTCCTATGACACTGCCACCACATCCTCATCACCCTCACATATGGACTATCAAAATGGCCATCTGGCTCATTCCCCTATCTCAACTTTCTGCTCACTTGAGTCCATACTTGACTTATCTCTTAAAGTGATCTTAACTGAAGTGCAGATTTGACCAAATCACCACCACTCTTCCATTCAATAAATTCCAGCAGCCCCTCATTACCTCCAGGAACAAATATAAAATCATTTTGCTTTGAACTTGGTTATTTCCCTCATTTCTTGTCCTCCTATCCTTTACTTGCCTTTATTATCTAGTGACATTGGCCTTCTTGGTATTCCTCAAACAAGATACTCTATGTCCTCACTAAGTTCTCATTGGCTGACCATCATGTTTGGAATTCTCTAAACCCATTTCTGCCTCCTGGAGTACTGACTTCTGTCAAGTCTCATCTAAAAATTATACCTTCTGCAAGTAGCCATTTCTGTTATTCCTTTATGTTGGTCTTCCCTTTGATACATTTTTCTCCCTCCTTTATTCTGTACCTGTCTTGTTTGTATGCAGTTGTTTGCAGGTTATCTTTCTTATTAGATTATGAGCTTTTTGAAGGCAAGGTCTATTTTTGCCTTCTTTATATCCTCAAAAGCTGAGCATAGTGTCTGGCACATAGTAAGTCCTTAAGAAAGATTTGTCACCTTGACTTATATTTCTTAAGAAAACACTTATAATACCTCATTAGTTTCATAGCTTTTTCCTTGTTCTTTTTTTAATCTTTAACCATTTTGACCAGTGTGTATATCACCCTGAATGATTTTTAAAAAAAGAAATTATATGTGGCTATGTCATTTTGTTGAAAGTAATTCGCTTAGGTTCTATATATGAATCGGCATGGTACAGTGGAGCAGAATTGGAATATAAGTAAGGAGATCTGTATTCTAGTCCTGGCTTTATTACTTTGTGTCCTTAGGCAAGTCCTTAACTTCTTTTGACCTCAGCTGCCTCAACTGCAAAAATGATGGTTCAATTTGTAATAGTACTTATTTTTTTTAAATAACAAATGAGAATATGTACATTTTTCCTGGCTTTTGCCAAGATAGGAGTCTATATTTTAGTTGGTGTCATTGAACTACTTTTTTCTTTTTCTCTTTTAATTTTTCTATAATAATTGGCTCCCAGGGTAGGAGAGAGGAAAAGGCATTTTGAAATGAAAGTGATTTAAAAATAAATGATAAAAAATAAAATATTTTTAATCTTATAGAATGCAAGCACTTAATCAGATCAGCTGTGGATTAATTCTGTTTTATACCTAAATATCTGAGAAATGAAATATATTTCATTAATATATTTTATATCTAAATATATTTATATCTATAATATATTTTATATCTATATATACAGATATACATATATCTATATATGATATAATATATATCTATTTAAGATATATTTTATATCTAAATATCTGAGAAATTAAATGCATTTCATTAATAAAAAGTTATGAATCTTTTTATTCACTATGCTATTTGAACAAAATGTCTTGAATTAATACAGGTCATAATTGCTAATATGTTTATTAAACTCCTCAATTTTGCAACAAAATGAAGGTACAAAAGATAAACAATCTCAGAATCTCAGAAAGGATCAAAGGATTGAATTATTCTTATACTTAATCAAAAAATCCCCCTCCATCTTGTTAGTAATTGATGGTCCTCTCAGCTTTACTTAAAAAGAAAGAGAATTCTAGTTCCTTCCAAGGAAAAATGTTCTACTTTTGGGTAGTTCTAATTTTTTAAGATGCATGTTTTTAAATTGAACTGTCATGTTTGAATTTTCTCTATTAATCAGGCTTTTGTCTTCTCTTAGTAAGTGTTCCTTGAAACATTTGCTTATCGTTCAAGAAGAACAAAATTCTAAGAAAAAAAGTAGGTAGAGGTAAACTTCATAATGATATTTAGACATAAAATTCATTTCAATCATGGTTTTCTGATAATGTTTAAGGTGGTCTCTGCCATGGTAAATATAATGTTTTTATTGTTTCATTCCAAAACTAGAAATGATAAAAACCATGGTGGAGGGAAGGATGAGGCTGACAGTGCAATGAACCAAATTCTACCTTGGAGATCTCACCTTTGAAATGAACTCTAAGCATAGGAGAGGAATTTTTGCTTCTGTTTACCAAATACAACTTTTATGTTACTTTAGCAAGGAATAAGATTTTGAATGTCAAATACTTCATAGGTAAAATCATGTGTCTGGTTTAGATGCAAATGTTCAGAAATACATGCTATACCCTTCTTTAAACTATCCCTGGATTTAAAATTTCAAAGGAAGCATAGCTTTGCAGTCCCCTATTTAAAAAAGAGAGAGAGAGAAGTTTATTTCTTCAGGGAATGTCTCCAAGAATAGCGAGAAGGGTGTGCTTTGAAAGTGTCTTATAATCTACAAAGAAGAGTGGAAGAAATTACTTCCAAAGGCAAAGTTTGTAGTAGATTTTTCAATAATTCTTGAAGTTATTGAAAGTATGTTAGCTACTATAGGCTTTTAACATTATGATAGGTCTGCATGCCAACATCCTTATTTTCCTAAATTTCAAAAGCACCTGAATTCAATATTTATAGGTTCTGAGTTTTTTAATAGATTATAGCAACATCAGTTGAGAAAAATTTCTAAATAACTATTTTGTAGCATATACAAAAAGTTATGGACAATTCATAACCATTGATGACTGGGAATTCTAGGATACTTGTAACTAGAGAAAAGGGGGAATAGAGGGGAGAGAATAAGAATGGTAACAGAGAATTTATTAAGAACCTATTATTTTCCAATCTCTTTGCTTATTACCAAGGAAACAGAAACAAGTAATCAAGGCAGTCCTTCCCCTCAATAAGCTTACCTTCTTTCTTAAAAATAAGTTTATATTTATGTCTTCTGGTTTTTACATCATCATAGTTATTCCCAATATCCCTTCTGCCTTGGCTCTAATTACTTTATTCTGCATCAGTTTATATGGATCTTTCCATGCTTCTCTGTATTCATTACATACAGCATTTCTTACAGAAGAGTAACGTATCATTATATTCATTTCCAAATTGATAGGAATCTATTTGTTTCCAATTCTTGGTGATCACAAAAAGTGCCTATGTATATATAGATAGACAGACAGACAGACCCAGACCTACAGACATATATACTTTTATTATTGTTCAGACCTTTCTAATTCTTTATGTCCCAATTTGGGGTTTTCTTGGCAAAGATACTGTGGTAGTTTTGCCCTTTCCTTCTCTAAGTCATTTTATAGATGAGAAAACTGAGGCAAACAGGATTTTAAATAACTTGCTCAGAGTCACACTGCTAGTGTCTGAGATCAGATTTGAAATCAAGTCTTCCTGACCCCAGTGCTGGCACTCCATCTAGCTTCCCATTCATATACAGATACCTAGAAAGAGAGAATGAAAATATATTTCATATATATGGGGATTTTCTTTTCAATGACTTCCTTGAGTTATGTCTAAGTCCAATAATGGGGTCTCTGGTTCAATGGGTATGGACATTTTATTCACTTTAATTGCTGAATTCAAAATTGCTTTCCAAAATGAATGTACTGGGCTAGTTGAGTCCTTTTCAGGGCTACTCATTCATCTTTGATGTTGACCTCTTATCTATGACTCTAAAGAGTATATCGTGTGCAGTGGCTACACATTAGTAAATGGATGATAAGTAACTTGTCAGTGCGGTAGGGGGATGGCTACCCCAAGCATGTGAAGAAATCTCCCTGCGGAATGGGTGGATGAAAACAATTTGTTCTCCTCTCCATGAAGGCAGCCAAAGCAGGAGCTGTGGTGCACACAGAGATTGGTCAGACATCAAAGATGCCGAGGTCATCCCTCTGACACTGCTTGTCTTGACTTTTGTCTTATTCCTAGACTTTAATGACTCTAGAAGAAAAAGTGAGGCTGACGATTTTGTGAAATACTGCCTCCTTTACACCTAATTGACAGGCAAGTCAAACAGCACCCCATGATGCCATTGGTACTCTTCGAAACCAAGTATGAATAATAATAATAATAATAATAATATTAATAATAATGATAATAACAACAACAACAACATTTCACAACTCTGCAATGTATTTGGTGTACTATATCATTTCACAACTCCTCCAACGTTGACTATCACCATCTTTCATCATCTCTGCCAATTCATTGGATGTGAAGTAAAAGCTCAGGGTTGCTTTGATTTGTAATTCTCTTATTACTAGTGATTTGGGCATTCTTACATCTGGTTGATAATGATTTATATTCTTTAAAAAAATTCTTTTTATCAGATTTGACCACTTTTCTACTAGGAAATGACTATTTGCTTGTGTGTGTCCTACTTGATCAATTGATAGATATATAGATAGGAACATATGGGTCCTGTCTCCTACATTCCACAACCTATCATGGATGCCTAAAGCCACAGATAAAAAAAAAACCTGATGAGCCTCTCTCCTCACTCCTGTCCTTTGACTAGGTGTCCTGTGGCCTCCCCTCTACACACAACCTCCTCCACTAAAATTAGTGAAGTTGGAAGCAGAAGAGACCATTGCAGGGGACAAGCCACTGCCACAGGACACAAGCGAACTCCAATGCTTTAGGTTGCCTAGAGATAACTAAAGCCATGGAAAGCAAAACTCTAGATAAGGAGTCCCTACTGTATCTCAGTATCTTTGCTAATTTCTTAGAATTTTACCAGTAAATCATTACATTATCACCAAATAGGGTTAGTTTTATTTCCTCTTTACCTATCTTTATGCCCTTAATTTCATCTTGTCTTATTGTTGTTGCTAGAATTTCCAGGACTATATCAAATAATACTAAGGGAAATGAGCATCATTGCTTCTATCCTCGTATTTATTAGAAAAAATCGTAGTGTATTCCCACTTCATATGAGACTTGCTTTTGATTTTAGATACTTTTAATGCTATTTAAAAAGCCCATCTAAGACTTTTAGGGGAGAAAAATGCTATTCTTTGTAAAAATGTTTTTCAGTATCGAAATGATATTTTATGATTTTTGATATTTTAATTTTCTATATGATTATGTTGTTTTCTTAATGTTGACTAACTTTAAATTCATATTTTAAATCTTACTTGGTCATAATGGAATGATTTCCAGGATAAATCACTGTATTCTAATAGGATTTTTAAAAATACATATATTTTTGACTCAATAATCATCATTGCACGTGGTTCTTTCTCTGGTTTATTTTTCACTGGTTTAGGTATTCTGACTAGATTTGTCCCATAAAAACATACTGGTAAGGTGATTTCTTTCTCAGTTTTTAGAACACTTTGTGAATTGTAAGTACTAATTTTTCTTTAAAAGTTCTCCTGAAAATTCATCAGAAACTTTAGCAGTTAATTTATAATTTATTTTCTTTTCTAAAATTGAGTTACATCATTTGTATCTAATCATCTGGTAATTTTGGTACATTATATTTTTGAAAGGATCCTTCTACTTCTTTTGTGTCTCAGCTTTGTTAGCATGTAACTGTACATAATATGTTCTGGTTGTTCCTTATATTTTTCCTGGGTTGATTGTGATTTTGCCTTGATTACTTACTATTCTATCAATTTTATTTTATTTCCTCTTCTTAATCAGACTAAATATTTATTAATTTTATTGGTCTTCTCAAAATACAGGTTTTGGCTTTATTGTTTTTATGGTTTTGCTTTTCTAACTTTTCAATTCTCCTCTAGTTTTGAATATTTTATTTTTTTGCTTATTTTAGATTTATTGGTTAGTTTTATGATTTATATAAATGATATTCAGTTCACTAATCTCATCTTTTTCTATTTTGTTAAGGCATATTTGTAGGGATAATGTTTTTTTCCACCTGAGAAATTCTTTAGCTATATCCCAGAAATTCTATTATATAGATTCATCATTATCGTTTTCTTTCATATTATTATTGTTCCTATTATTTGCTTTGACTCACTTGTTTCTATGTAGATCTGGGTCTTTTTTGGGTGGTCCCTGAACCAATGATAATTTTATTATTATAGTTTGTAAATGAACTTTTTCTGCCTTTTTTGAATTTATTTGCAATATCTGTGTGCCCCTATACATGATTTTTTTATGGTGCTGAAAAATGTATATATGCTTTGCAGTCCCATTTAGATCATGATATATCTTTTACTTCTAAATTCTCCAGCAATTTGTTCAGTTTTTATTTTCATTGAATGTTTACTTTTTCTTTTTCATGTATACTATTTAAGCTCAGATTTCGAGGATAGAATACTATAGACTGTAACCTGAGCTCCATTGCTCTTTGGAATAATTTCTTCCATTACTTCTTATATTTTCTGGTGGGTGCAGAATACTCTTGTTATTTGCCTTTACTTTTCTTTGTATTTAAAATTTTTGTCATGACCACTTATAGAACATGTTTTAAGATTACATTGTTAAATTTAGTTATAGTGTGCCTTGGATTTTGAAACTTTAATTTTTTCTTCTTTTTCCTGAAGGTAATCTATGAATTCTTTAGAATACTTGATTTTGTTAAGAAATTATGGACTGTGTATTATTTCTAACATTGTCATGCTCTTCTGTGACACCTAAGATCATAATCTTTTTTCTGTGAACCTCGTCTTCAAACTTAGTACGTTTTGCTTGCATAGTGAACATATTTTCTTTTAATGCTATTGCTTTTTGTTTCTCTTCTAGATTTCACTTCTTTTTTTGCATTTACAGTCTCAATCTGTTGTTTTCTCTTTTGTTTCTTTTGTGAGATTTCCCAAGGCAAATTCAAGTTTTTCTTTCTGCCCATTATTTTGGTCATGCAGGTTACTAATTCTGTTCTCATAATTCTCATTTCGCTTTTGAAGCACTAAAGAACAGCTGTTGTGGTTTCATATTCCCCTCACATTCCACAGGGTCCTCTGTCCCATCAAGTGATGGATCATTTTGTTTTGTATTATTTATTCACAGAAGCCTGAACTTATTTACTAGATCTGGAAACCACATTTTCTTTTGTTGCTAATATTTTCCCTGTTGATTTATCTGCTTGTATTCAAGTTTTTAAAGCTTTCATCTGCCTGAAATCTTTGGCAATCCAAGGTTATTCCCCCCCCTTGATTTTCCAGTTTTGCTCACTTACTGATTCCCTCTACCTGATAGGGATCTAACCTGAAAGCTATGTCTCAAAGCATCTCAGCCTCTCCTCATATTGCTCACTTCATGGTTCAGCAGCCTAGGACTATGCTATAGGTAACAAAAGTGACCTGGACTTTTCCTTCAGTCTTATTGGAATACCATTAAACCTCCTAAGAAACAATGCTCCCTTCATCTCTCTCTGGTCTTAGGTTCACTACCTAGGTTCAATAATATTCAAATTTCCAGAAGAATTAAGCATGAGAATAAGAATTCAAATGCAAGCCTTCTCAATTCATATCCATTGATTTTTCCACTTTGTCTCAATAATTCCCCAGTCTTACATGATACCCTCAATTGGACTTCTTTAACCCAGGTCCCTAGCTTCCCAGTGAAAGCACAGATACATTTTAAGGAATCAGATATTTTTAACATATTTGTAATTATTTTTCAATATAATTACTTTCCTCTATGTATATCATTTTATACATTTAAAAACATTATTCTGAGAAGGGGGATTCACAGGTTTCATCAAACTGACAAAAGGGTCCCTAATAAAAAAAAGGGCTAAGAAACCATGCCCCAGATGAATAGGATTTGGTCATAAAGGATATTCTGTCCATCTCATATACTTGTTAATGTGCAACTACATTATGTTCATTTGTAAATATTTCTTATCTCTGATTCTAGTGTGTCAAGTAAATGAGAATGAGGACTATACATTCTATTATTCATATTGCACTCATTTCCTAGCAGCACAATACCTTACATATAGTAGGTTCTCATTAACTATTCACTGAATTAAATGGAACTAAAAGTAAATTTTGGCCACATACTATTCTTTTCACCTTCATTTTTAGCAGTACCTTATCTTCCAATGCGAACAATAATCTGATCAATAATAAAATAATAAAACAATCTTTTTGTGAGATCTAAAAACACATACATTTAAAGATATATAATTTTTCACACGGTCATTCAAACAGTGTACTCCCTTTAATGACTTTATTGTTTATAGCCTGCCTCCCAAATATTTTACAGTATATTCTGCCAAATAATTTCATTTCTCACTCTCTTTTGCCCACTGCCTCTTTTGCCTTCGAAACTAATTCAGAAATTGACCATTTTAACTTGTAAATAAGGAGAAGAGAGACTAAAATTATTTGATATAGAAAAAAAGATTTTAAAATTTTGATATAGTATCATAACAAGTTGTTGTTTATTTTCCTTTCTATGGTATCTCTGTGCTTCTGAAAGTCAATGAGTCCATGAAAGACCTGCCCAAAGTAAGCATTTGTCTCCATTAAGTGATGTGCAAAGATAAGGGCATCCCTATAGTCAACAAGATGGCCTGGTGCATTTTAAGATGAAGGATTTGCTGGGTTAGCAGTTGATTTGTATGCAGAGGACATGAGGACATGGCCAAGGAGATGATGTAAATCGCCAAAGAGCCCCATGATAGTGCAGCCACTCTGAAGACCTAACTCAAAATTATTAATTAAAGTATCAGCAAAGATGGTTTGTTTGCATATCAGATGAGCTAAGCCTTGCCAGCATCCCTGCAAATAAGAAGACAGCCCTATTAGGCCTAGTCATTAATTAAATGTCTTTGCTGTGAATAAATAGTAAAATCTCTCAGTCTGAGAGGAGCCCATGGCACAGTGATAAATATGCAGCTGTTGATATTCCTGTAACATGGTTTGACATCTTCATCAGTTACCAGTAGCTCCCTCCCCAGGGACGTTGGGTTCAAGTCTCATGGAAGATGACACTTCTGCCTAATTTTTTCCCTAAAGATATATCATTTGCAAGTTCACAGATAATCTGAATTGGGAATAAGACAACAAGGAAAACCTGCTAATACCGTGAACTGATATATTTAATCATCTCTGCTGATGGCATTTTGTAAGAACACAAATTTGGAGGATGAAAAACTATTGCTAGTATTGTAATGTCAATATAAAGTTAGTGACTGTGTGTTTCTAAAAAGATACCCAAAGTCCAATAATCTTTATGACCAAGTTCCCAGGTACGTGCACAAATTCTCATTTATCTCCTCAGCAAATGTCCTTAACGTATTTTAGTAATTTAGCTATTATACAGTTTAATTATATTTATTTTAAAGTAACTATTATTAGTTTAGTTGTTATTTTATTAGTATTAGTATTATTATACATTCTGTCATTTGTATGTATTTTTTACTTGATAAACCAAGACCAGGGAAGTACAAAGTCAAATCTTTAGGCAGTTGGCACTGAGCTGAATCAGTAGCTTTGGTATAGATATTTGAATGGGAAAGAGACTGAACTCACTGAATGATATATTTTTTAGAGAGTTATTGATTAATTTGTGCTCTTCTGTCTTTCTGGCTACTCTTTCTATGGCTCCTTTATTGGTTCATCATCTAGTCAATCACTAAGTAATTATTAAGCATATGAAATGTGCCAGGAACTGTGTTAGTCACCAGAGATAATGCATATTCAACTATTAACCATGCATGTCATCCTAGCCTATAATAAGCCCTTTCCTTTCTTTACTTTCTCTGCTGGTAAACTTATCAGCTTCCCCAAGTTCAATAAATATTTCTACGTAGATGATTTCTAAATCGATTTTAATATCTTTCTTGAACTCCATGACTACCAAATAACTGCATTTTGGATATATGAATTTGGATATATCACAGGTAACAAGCACTCTGTGTATCTAAGACAAAATTTATAATCATATCCCCAAATTTCCCTCCCCTCCATAGAGGAGATATAGATAAATAAATGCATTGTCTATGCAAAGTAAATAAAAATAATCTCAGGTGGGAGGAGCATTAAAAACAAGAAAGATCAGATTACATAAATGTTCTTTGAAACTAACTTTTTGAAGTCACATGTCCTAAATTGAGGAGTGGGTATTCTTTCCAAAGCAGTTAAAATCCATTTACATAGCAAATCTCTTAACACATCCGTAATTTTTTCTGTTGTTTTGGCCACATCCTTTTAACAAAAGTCAATCTAAAATGAAGGCCAGACTCTAAGTTTTATACAAACCAGGCTGGAGGGGTAGAGATTGAGAGGCAAACCAGCTTTGAATTTAGACGAATACATCCAAACCCCAGCTGAATTCCATTTATTTTTTATTTTTGCCCTTCATGTAAATTGACAACAGCTGCTCAGCATCCTATGTAATTGCAATAAGATAAGAATATGTATTTCTTTGTGGCAAAATATTATGAGGATAAAGTTCATTTTATTTAAAGTAAGAAAATCCCACCATGAGTCAATCTGAAATAATCGCTTGAAACTTGGGGGCTGGCTGCCACAAAGTATTAAGGGAAAAAACTCCAACAAACAAAAATCAAGCTTTATGTTTCTCTGTGATGTTGACTCGCTACACACTTAAAGGTCAAGCTCTGACTAATATTGTGAAAAGTACCTGCACAGAAACTGAAAAGGCTGCGTGCTTGAGAGGCGAGCATTGTGGCTGACCCAGAAAATAATCTTATTTGCCCAAAATTGATAATATGTTTATTCTTCACCATTCACCCATACTGGGAGTCAGTCAAGAAGTATTTCTTAAGCATCTACCTTGTGCCAAACACTGTAAAAAGTATGAAGTATACCAAAAGTCAAAAACTGTCCCTAGTCTCAAAAAGTTCACATTCAATTCTTCCTGAAAATGGAACAATCTGAGTTGTACTGGCTGTGCTAAATCCCCACAATGTATTTATAAAAATACTAGAGTCCTTAGTATTGTGTGTGTGTGTGTGTGTGTGTGTGTGTGTTGAAATAGGGGAATGGGGGAGACAGGAATACTTGGTATGACAGTTACACACTTAACTTAGCCAGAGAAACCAATTAAATATTTGTGAGTCCTTTGAGGTTATAATGAGACTGTAGGAAGCAACATAAAAGGATTTTAACAATAAAATAAGGTAGGGCAAGTGGGAAATGGGCCAAACTACTCTTAACCACTATAGGAGGGAAGATACAGGGGTTTAGGTGGTCCAGGAAATCAGGGCAGGGGAGATAAAACTTATACTACATGATACTAGACTAAATGCAAGCTTGACAAGGTTTTGGGAATCTCACTGCTTGCTCCAACGATGTTCTCTGCTGTCCCAGGGTCCAGGATGTTGGTACAGTCCACCACCTCCACTGGGTCACTCCAATAGACAGTCACAGACCTGGAGGTCCACCCTCCAAAGCTGCTGATCCAGACCTATTTTGTAGTTCCTCAAGTGGGGTTTCTTCAGTGAGATCAGGGCACAAGCTCCTCTACCAGTGGCAGAACTCCCAACTGTTCCAGAGTTCAAAAGCTCTGTGCCCTTTCTGCCACATTCCAAAAGCCCTTAGAATGTTCAACTCAAGCTTGCATTTTCCAATATACTTTTCTAAATTTTACACTTATCTACCTTACCTTATTCCTTATTACAATGTGTATACATATATGTATTTATACATATGTTCTATAAATAGGACAGTTATACGTGTTAATTTTAATTTTAATTTATATATAAAAATTTCTATATAGGCATACATATAGAATTATATATAGGATATATATATAATGAAGAAAGTATATATACATATATATTCCATTAGAAGGTTAATATAATGAAACGTAGCTATAACAAGAAAGTTGGGCAGTTTATAAACTGCTCTTTTAAAAACACAATTTCTTCTAGGGGAACATACACATAATATAATACACCTTGCTTTCACTATTTCATTTGGATTCACATTTCACATCTCAAAATGCAGAAAAGGGAGGGATTCAAAGTTATTTGACCCACTCCTTCCTCCTCAGTGATTCAATTCCCCTGAAGTTTATCTCCTTTGTGTATGAGAAGCTTCTTTTGAAGTCAATAGGGACTCCAGGCATGAAGGAGGAAGAAATTCATCTAGAGAATTGAACTTAGAGAGATTAAAATGTAGAGTTTTAATATAGCTGTAGCTGACACATGTCAAAGAGATAAAAAGAATATTTGGGATTCTCTGGTACCCAAACTGGGGAACACTATTTTAAAAATACATATTATTTTGATTGAAATTTGAGGAGGAAAATCAATAAAATCACCAACTGTAGTAAATAGATACATTTCAAAAATGTACTGGGCTTACAGTGTTCATTTTTTAAATTGAAAAGAAAATCTTTCACTGAACCCATTTTAATATGTTTTATAACAAGGCAATATTTCCAAGTGTACTTAACCCAGAGAATCTTGCTTTTGAAATTCAGCGTGAAGTTATTGCTACACAAACAACTTTATTAACCTTAAATTAAGATTGATAAGTAATCCCCATAATGCCAGAGCACTTGTAATGGGATGTCAGTATTTAATGTACTTGAAACAAATATTGAAAGTTAACAGTTAAACCTTATTGTAAAAAATTAAGTGATTGAACTTATAAGGAAGAATATAATGAAGATACAAATCAATACCTGTACCTCATTAATAATTCAATTTTCTGTACTCCAAAAGAAAATTATATTTATAAGGGCCTTGGCATTAAGTTAAAAATATCTAACATCCAGGAAAATTCTTAAGAACAAAGATCAAGCTAGTTTGCAAGAATTTTCTTGACTTGCATGACCTATTTCCCTCAAAATTAAAATCTGTATAGTTTTCATGAAGGATGCAAAAAATTTTAAAAGGTAAAATTTTAAATATAATGTACACAATTCCAGAGACTAGAGTAAAAATGAGACTAGATATAATCCTTGCTGTCACGACCTCACAAATTAATCAAGTAAAAATAACTACAATCTATAAATCTTAAACTGGATCTGCGATATTATCAGCATAAATTTCTCCTCCCTCTACTAAGTACAAGTCATGACCCATTCCTGACTTCCTATGCTAAGCAACACCTAATTAATTTAGTTAATTAATTAATAATCAAACTGATTTTTCAAAATAAGTAGGCAAATATTTTAAACTATTAGCCAGGAAACTTGATGTTAATTCCTATAAAATTCTATATAATGACAATCTGTGAGCAAGAGTGATCACTTTCATTTACTATTTTGACTGGAACAGTGATTTCCTCAGTGTAGGGAGCAGTCAGTGAGCAACCTCCTCTATTGATATATCAATATGTCTTCTATTTCAGATGGCAAGTTGCCTGAAGGATTGAGAAGTCAATTGACCTGTCAAGGGTTATAGCACAAAAGTAAGTGTCTGAGGATCAACTTGAACTCAGGTCTTCCTAATTCTAGTTCTCTATCAACTATGCCATGACAATTCTTATTTTATCTATTTTTTATTGAGACAAATATGTCAGAAGAATGTCATGAATCTATTATATTTAAAACTTTGTAAATTATTTGACAAATTTTGCATTAGATGCTTGCAGACAAAGTGGAGATATGTGGTATAAATGCAGATCAGTAGATTCAGAACAAGTTGGCTCTTTGACCTTAGAGAGTATTGATTAATGAATAAATATCAATCAAAAGGGATCAAGTTAAAAAATCTAATATCCAGGAAAATTAGTAAGAACAAAGATCAATCTAGTTCTTGAGAATTTTCTTGACTTGCATGACAGATATTTCCTCAAATTTTAAATTTTTATAGTTTCCAGGCAATGCCTATCACCTTGCCTTTGACTGGGTAATAATAATAATAAACAATTTTATTCATCTGTGTGTGTTTATGTATCTATATATTTAGATGTAGTTATAGAGATATACACACCAAAGACTGACTCCAATAAAAGCATAGATTGCATTCTTATAAAATTTCTGAATGACATGAAATTAGAAAATATAATTAATACAGTGCATAAAAGGATAAAAATCCAAGCAGCTCAAAAGACTGGTGGGCTAACAATAGCAAGAGAAAATTCATTGGCAATAGGTGCAAAGTTTTTAATGTGAATGCAACAGCACAAGTACCAAAATGAATGAGAGTTGTCCAGAATGTAATTTATAAGGAAAAGACATAAAGTATTATGTACATAATAAAAGAGGAAATAGTCCCATTTTATTCTACCATTGTCAGATGCATTTAGGGTACTGGGTACAATTTGGAAAGATTTAGAAGAGATTTGAATAAGTTGGAGTTCATCCAAGGGAAGTGATCAAGATAGTAAAGAGATCTGAACCCATGTAATATCAAGAGAAGTTTAAAGGACTTGCAGCATTCAATCTGCAACAACAATAGAGGAAGAGGTAATATGATATACCTTTCAACATGTGAAACATTGTTATGTGGGAAAAAAATTAATGTTGTTCTCTGGCTTTGGAGGACAAAAGCAGGATCAGTAGGTGGAAAGTAGAGGAAGGCAACTATTTGGCTTGATATAAATTTAACTGTGGTTCAAATAACTCCTCTCACAGAGACTAACTGTATTTTTAAAAGAGGTGATTATCAGGGGGCAGCTGGGTAGCTCAGTGGAGTGAGAGTCAGGCCTAGAGACAAGAGGTCCTAGGTTCAAACCCGGCCTCAGCCACTTCCCAGCTGTGTGACCCTGGGCAAGTCACTTGACCCCCATTGCCCACCCTTACCACTCTTCCACCTATGAGACAATACAACGAAGTTAAGGGTTTAAAAACAAAACAAAACAAAATAAAAACAAAGTCATTAAAAAAAAGAGGTGATTATCATGGCTGAGAGATTGTATGGCAAAAAAGAGAAGGAAAAAATGGATACTTTCTTTCCTGAGTGTTTATGTAAGTTAATTGTCAACTTTGAAAGAGATTGAAGAGACGTTTTAATAAAAACAGAATTTCACTTTTATCCTATAAAGAAAACATGTTGGGAAGATAATTTAAAGAGAATTATTAAGAGATTTTGACTCATCCCAAGAATTGAAGAGTGGGGCATGATTCTAGTGTCTGTGGGAAAATTAAGAATTTCAGTCAATGGTTATAGGTGACTCTTGACTATGATCTTTCTTGTATTTGATACATTATTGAAATTATTTAATGTGTTGTTTGTGGCACCATAAATAAATTATGTAGCTTTTAACTATGGGAAGGATATGAGGGAGAGGAAAAATTAAAGCTTATGGGAAAAGAAGTTATCTGATTTGCTTATAGATTGGGTTGGGAACTTAAAGCTAGTTTAATAAAAGATTGTGCATTTCTATTAATTTATGAGAAAGTGTCAGAACAACTTCCTCAATGAAAGTCAGTTTGTTGGCTAGTGTTTGTTAGAGTTGGTGTGTTTATTGACATTGCACAGCCTATCCAACCTCCAGATCATAGACATATATTTATAACCATTAACCACAATGTTTCACTTTGCCAAAGACTCTAGAACTATAATTTTTCCATGTACCTCCCTTGGAATGGCAGTCAAAAACTTTCAATAGTTCTCTACAGAATAAAAGTTAAATCCTCCTTTCTCAAAATGTCTCTCATTCTTTCATAAAAATAGCATTTCACTAATCTAGACTCTCAGGAAAGAAATCGTCTTAATTTTTTTATCTCTGCCTCAAAGTCTTTCTCAGTCATTACAGTTGCCTCTCTTTAAAGATGTAGTCATAATATGAAGTCTCAAGAGAGAAGATATTTAAAAATTGTACTTATTATATATAAAAGGTAATACTAATGCAGCAATCTGCCTCAAGCAACTAAACTATATATGGGGCATCTCATATCTCTAAACTCTGCTACATAGAAGGAAGTTTCTAGCAATTAAATCTGGCCAAACAAAATGGTCTGCTCTATTGGTTGTGCTTAGACACTAAAAGGTTTCATGTAGATTTGTGACCCCATTTATGTGCATTATTGTTGGATTAGATAATTTCTGAAGTTTCTTCCAACTATAAGAATCTAATACTTTTATGACTAGATTTAGATGATAAATGGAGAAAAGCTGCCAGATAAACTGAGCTGATAGTGCCAGTATCATGAAAGAAATCTAGATGACTAAATAAATATAACGAGTAAAAAGAAACATATATTCAACAAAAATTAGGTACCTATTATTTTCAAAGCCAGAAAGACCTGATTTCCAATTCAATCTCTTACATATACTAGATGTATGATCCTAGGCAAGTCACTGAATTTCTCAGTGCTCTCAGCAACTTTTCAAGACTAGAAGTTTTAGAGAAGGTAATGACCTACTTTGATAAAGGGTATTTCCTCATCCAGGAAATCCCTATGCTAATTAAAACAAAGGACTGTCCTTATCCTATTATATGTTCAAGACACTATGCTAGATGCTTGGAATAAATTTTTTAAAATGAAGTCATTCTTATCTTAAGGAGGTTACATTTCTCTAGATCAGTGGTGGTGAATCTTCTAGAGACTGAGATCCCAAACTGTAACCCTCACATCGTATGTGAGCCCCCCACCTTACTCAAAACAGGGGAGGGAGGAAGCACTCCTATTGAACTGCTGGGCAGAGGGGCAGGTGATGTGAGAAATGTCCTCAGGTGTACATACATGGAGAGCAGGAGGGGAGCAGCCTTCTTCAGCGTATGTGCCATAGGTTCCCAGCATGGCTCTAGGTGCTAACAATGTTCATAGGATTGTTAGTATTCTATATTTGATATATCTTACGAAATGGAGTAAATAGATCTCTAATAAATAAAAATGAAAGTATACATTGCACATCCTGTGATGTTTTTCACCCTAGTACATGCTTTCATTTCTTCTCTCTTGGGATACTTCAATAACTTCAAAATCATCTCCCTGTTCAATGCTTTTCTTCTCCAACTGATTCGGAATTTGATTATTAAAAAAAAAAACAAACAAACCCAGTTTGCCTCAAAAAAATCCATCTTTCTTAGGCATTCTACATCTTTCATGATCTGCCTGAACACACTTCTTATCTATTATCCACTTTTGTCTCTTTATGAAACCAGAATTCCAGCCAAAGAAGGATTCTAGTATTTGCATAGTATTTTTTCCTCTTTCTAAATGACTTTTATTTTTCTGCCTCTATGTTTTTTCCAATACTGTTTCCCTCTACCTATAATAGTTTCCCACTACAACTTATCACTGGAATATTCTCATTCTATATGAAAAACAGGTCAGTCCTATCTTTATGAGGAAAAATAAAGGGTGAGTACCATGGCAGAATTGGCAGCTATGAAGAAGAGATTCAGCAGCTCAAAAGAAGCTATATATCTGTCATGTGAGGGTGTGCTAAATTCAAAGAAGCATCCCCATTTAGGCTTCAGGATGTTGAGATCTGAGACCACGACTTAGAAAGATGATCTAGTAAGGTATAGAGGAGCAATGATTTGCCTCAGTGGAGATCATACCCATATTAATGAAATTAAAAGTCCTTGAAGTATTAAAAAGTACTATTTGTGCAAGTGTCTTGCATACAATAAGATAATATCTTTAGCTGCCAGTAAATGTGTCTTCTTCATCATTTCCCCCAGAGTATCAAAATCCACCATTCAATTTGTTGAATAGTTTTAAAGCATTCCTTTTAGCATATTTATGTCTCTATATATTTAGAGTTAGACAGTGTGACATAATAGATGAAGTACTAGGGAGATTCAAATAATTCATGTGACACTAGCTATATGACCCCGTGAACACTTCTCTTATCCCCTCTGTGCCTTAGACTACTCTAGGTCATATTTACTAAGTCAAAAGGAATTACATTGGTTGAGAGAGTTCTCACACTACAAGTTGCCTGTGCACATGAAAACATATATCTTTAGTGGATTCAGAAATGAATTTGTATTGACTAAACCCCTTAGGGAAAGATAAGAAAACATTAAACTGATAAAAAAAACTTTTTAAAATGTTTTTCTGAAGTCATACTGATGGGAAATTTCATGTGGTTTCCAATGTGCCAGCAAAAATATGTATGTCTAATTGCAAATTTCATGAACCATTTCCATAAATGTATAAAAATTTCAGCATAAATATAGTATTAAAATATTCAACTTGGAAGTGGCAAAATTTTGGTTAACCAGTAGTAGAAATAAAAGTTTTACAGTTGGAGATGGAGGCTAAGAAAAAAAAATCAGACCCTGAAATAAACAAAAATCTAATATCATGAAAATAGGGCATGGAACTTTCTTAACATCATCCCAGTAAGCATGAACTGTGCTGTCTTTCTGTCCCTCCTATCCATTATTCTTTCATCTCTACAAAGCACAGTAGGATTGCATTTGAAGGAAAAGAAATAAGATGTAGAGACTTTGAACACTGTATATTATGAAAGAGGAAAGATAGAAGAGAAGAGTGACACCATGGATTTGATTAACATTTGGTACAAATTGCTAAGAATTCAAAAGAAGTCATTGACTTGAGATCTGTGAGCAAAGCTTTCAATCCAGTTTGTTCTTGACCTACCCTTAGCAAGGGAGACAAAATGAATTACGAACAATAATAATATTTCAGGAATGGAGAAAAATGGTCTTCAAATGTGGATAACGCCATTGCTACTACTTTCAGTTAAGAGACAAAGGATATTGAATGACTTTTTTCCCTCAATATTTAAATAAACGTCCCATTAAGACTGCACTATATCTCTTATGGTGGCAATCAGCATACATCTCACATAGAATAAATTCATAGTCTTTTGAAGCAACTGCAGATGTATATTTAAGGGGGGGAAAGAGGCAAAGCAAAACAGAAAATAATGACATCACCTCTTAAAGCACTGTGATTTTTCTCTACTGATTAGGATTGGCAAATCAGACAAGCCTTATAAAGGGAGTTTTCCTAAAAAACCCCAACAATAACAAATAAACAAATAAAATGATTGAGCAGATAGAAGGACATACAAGTAGGCAATGTTTGCCTGCTTATCTCTCATCACTCAGAGGAATCACAATCATTATTATTACCAGGCATTTATAGACCACTTTTCCTTGAAAATCACTTTATAAATGGTTTTACAAATGGATTTGAAACAGCATAGATATGGATCACTTCACTCTGCACAAAAGTACAGTCACCTCAAGGGGAAATGCAGGAAACTTTATATAAATCACAATAATGTTTGCTAAGGGTTAGGACCAACAGTGAAGAATCCCTTATTTGCTTGAAGCCACAGGGAATATTAGATAACTAAAGGACATTTCCTTCCTTTGGCTATAAGGTCAATGTGGCCTCATCAGCTGAGGTCTAATGTTAATGAATCAAGAGGCCAGAGGGAAGGGCTGTAAAAGGTCCTAGCTTCCAAATTTTTCATCTTAGATGATAAAGCTAGATAAACCACATGTGTGTGTGTGAGTGAGAAAGAGAGAGAGAGAGAGAGAGAGAGAGAGAGAGAGAGAGAGAGAGAGANTGAATCTTGTCCCCACTCATATCAAGCAACCCATAGGGTATGATAATGAATTTTAGAAAAGAAAAATAATGAGGAAAAATAGCAAAAATCAATGCATCAATTTTACACAATATTCTACATCTTTGAGCCTTTTGCATCTTCAAAGGAAGAAGGGTAAATGTCTTCATCTGTCTTCTTGAAAGATAAGCTCCTTTTCTATTAACTTTGCAACATTATTTTTCAAATGTTTTGTAATTATTGTTTTTTCATTGCCATTCATTTAGTCATCTTAAATATTGTTTTTCTGGCTTTGTTTTCTACTTCATATATCTCCTTAAGAGTAAGAGATGTTCAGAAAGGACGAGCACCTCTGATGTGAGGGCTTGTCAAGCCTTTTTCAGGGCTGTTTCTTCACTTTTGATGTCCATGTTTTGCCCAAATCTCATCTGCGTTCCAAGAAGCTGCGGTATGCACAGCAGTAGCACCCTGGTACCACCCTCTCAGCAGACAGGCTAAACCAGTTCCTCAAATCTGTCAGTGAGTTAAGGGTGTGTCTATCCCTAGGCACAAGAAAACCCCAGGGAAGTAGGGGTAGATGAGATGAGAATAATTTGTTCTAACTACCATCAAAGAGGCTGAAGCAAGCATTATGGAAAGCTTAGAGCTTGGTCAGAACTCAAAGATGTCCAGGTCATCTTGACTTTGGTCTTGCTACTGGACTTCAATGATCCAGGAAGAGAGAGTGGGACTGATGAGTGCAACTCTGACTCTTTTAAATCCAATTCACAAGCAAGTCAAGACACTCATGTCTAACCAACCTCTAAGTGCTCCACAACAACTTCCACTGCCTTCGTGTGTACTGGAACAAATTGTTCTCATCCCTTTCTTCTGCCACAGTAGTCTTTAGTCTTCATATACCTGGAGGGGCAAGGAATGCCTAATTCCACTGTCTTCCCTCTTTAAATAATTTCCTATTTATCTTGAATTTCATTTGTTTCCTATAAAGTTGCTTGCATGTTGTCTCCCCAATTAGATTGTAAGGTTTTTGAGTGCAGGGACAGTCATGCTCTTTTTTTTTGTCTCCAGATCTCTTAACAGAGTGCCTGGCACATAGTAGGTATGCCTGTGCATATGTATTTGCATACAACTTACATGTATAAATGTACATATACCTTTCTATACTTCTATTCAGAAATGAAAGAAATTTAAATTTCCTGATCATGTAAGTTTCCAGGATAGGAAGAGATGGCACTGAGGTTTCATACCCTAGACAAGAATTAAGAACAAGACCAGGAACTATGCCCAGTTGAATCAGTGTTCTCTATTGGAGGAATATCCCTGGTTGTCCCTATCCTGAACATTCCTCCTCTGCCATGGCCAAGTAAACCTCTAGTTGTTAATTTTCAAATATCTCATTTCTTTTTTTTCCCTTTTTTTTAACCCTTACCTTCCACCTTGGAATCAATACTGGTAAGAGTTAGGAAATGAGGGTTAAGTGACTTGCCCAGGGTCACACAGCTGGGAAGTGTCTGAGGTCAGATTTGAACCTAGGATCTCCCATCTCTAGGTCTGGATCTCAATCCAATTGAGCCATCCAGCTGCTCCCTAAGTATCTTATTTCATTCCATTTTTAGACATAAATTATCAGTGTGCGAGCCCATTATGCTTGAAGTAGTGATCACTTAAGGATAAGAACCTAATATAGAACAAATGGTGAAGATGAAAGTATTATTAATAAAATAAAGTCTTTCCACTTTGGAGAATCTCGGGATTGGTTCTAGTAAGGAGGTATCGATCATTTCAAAGAGAAGGGATGAAGGAGGTGGGCAAGGTCAGGTCCTCAGACCTTGTACAGTATCTATTTGTGCCAAACGTGAATATTCCTAGAGAGATTTCTGGGGCAAAGTGAGAAAGTGTGGAAAGATGCATACTTATTTCCTCATAAGAAATAAAACAGGTTTCTCTTGAGTCTTGTGTATTCTGAAAATCCTCACACTGAAATTTGTTATGTTGAAAGATGTGTTAAGGTGCACCTCTAGGGTGGCATTGTCTGGTGATAGTAATATGAATGAAAGATAGATGTGCTGGTAACTATGGCACAATAGTAGTACTTCAAAGTTGAAGTTTTTATCCTTTTTATATGATTCTGGTTATGTATTTTCTGAGTTTTGAAAAAAAGTCGATTAGAGATTAGGTCATTTAATAAAAATGAAAATATTTTTCTCATGAGAACAATGTTTAAACATCCAATATGAAGTATATACATATCCTAATTTGGATAGGGGTCAGATGAATATTAAAGTAATTCGAAGCAAAGGAAATTGGCTCTCAAGACAAGAGGATAACCTTTTAAAATGAAATTCATAACCAGTTCCCTCAAAATTAAAATCTTTTTCTCATACTAAAAAACCATTTTGAAGATTCTTGGAGTCCTCCTTGCTGGTGTCTCCTATAATTGTTGAACTAGGAACCTGGAAAACCAAGTTCAAATCCTGCCTCAGAAAACTTGCTAGCTGCATCACCCTAGGCAAGTCGCCTAACCTCTCTCAGCCTCAGTTTCCCCATCTGTGAACTTAGAACCATAATACCATCTATCTCACATTCTTGTTGTGAGGATCAAATGAGAAATCATATGTGAAATGCTTTGGAAACTTTAAATTCTATACAAATGTAAGCTGTTATTATCCATCACCCAGGAGGTGGCAAAGAAAGAGAAGGCATTAAGATTGCTCTTTTCAACACTTTCTCCTTTAAAGAAGGGGGACAGAGAGAGAAAAGCTAACACCCCATATTCTATACTTAAGAAAGAAATTAACTACCATAATTCCCTGAAAGAGGAATGAATGGAAAGTGCTTAAATTCAAATGTATTTTATCATATCCCAGATCCCTCAGAGGAATCATGGAGTTATTCCACAAGTTCATTTGAATTTTCTCATGGAATCACCATCAAGTTTTCTGCTGGAGACTTTCAAAAGATCTTGACCTAACGTGGGAGCTAATGAGTGGACTATCCAGGATTCCAGCTTAGAAAATGCTCTCCCCTACAATGAATCATCTGTGAAAGTTCATAGCCTAAATCTTGGCTAGTTATCAAACACAATCTTTAGAATGCTTGACATGTTCTATGATTTGGAGATGTATCTTAGTGATTAGGGCCCTTTCAAATTGGAACATAAAATGCAGTGTTATCTTGAGAAAACACAGACCTTCTTAACTTGGGATCTTATTGTAAATGACAAGAGAAACAAAGCAGAATTTCAACTATAGCCATGTGGAGTAACTGATTGTAGATTCTTGCTGCCAACAACTCAAGCACCTCCCCAAAGTTTATTAGAGAGGTAGTCAGCTCATTCCATCTCTTTGATGAATTGTATAGAGTCTGAAGGAAATTTTGAAATTTCTAATCTAAGGACCCAATTCTGCTATTTAGAAAAAAAGAATCCATAGTGGGTGATGTCTCAAGATCATAGAGCTTGGGCCAAGACTAAATCTTTCTCTACTTATTCCCAAGCCAACTACTACCCACTAAGCTCCCCAGGACAAGACTTCAGGAAAATTTTAGCATGAAGGAAAGAATTACACAAGGTCTCTGTTTCTCAGATCCAATTTACTACAGAATGACAGCATGCCCCAATTTTCTACCAAGAACTACTAAAATCTTCTTAAGTATCTGGCACAATAAGCATAAGCAAAGAGACAATCACGAAGAGTCTTACTTTGAAAAATAAAACACACACTTACACGCATATAGCTATGTGTGGAACTGAATGGAGTGTTGAAGGAAGACTTCAGTTCAAGTCTTGCCATAGAAATTTACTAGCTGTGTCACTCTGCACAAGTCACCTAATCTCTCTCACCCTCGGTTTCCTCATCTGTAAAATGAAGATAATAACATCTATTTCACAAGGTTCTTGAGAAGATGAAATGAGATAAGTTTATTTTAAAAACTTTTCAGATCGTATCAATATTAGTTCATTAGTATTGTTGTTGCTGATATTTTTCTGGAACTCACTAATAAATGTACAGTATTTCCTTTGATTCTGTACATTGAAATTCTGTAAATTGAAATCATGTCTGCGCATCTTGAGCTACCCTTTTCCTTGTTATCCCATAAATTAGTTAGTGGGCTCCATTCACTGGGCTGTGGACCTACCTCTAGTTCTCTTGGCATATTGTGGCTATCAATGGAGTATATTTACTACCCATCAGTTTTGCCATCTGCCTTGTTTACTTTCTTTTCTTTGGTAACTCTTTTTTGCCCTCTTTCCCTTGAAAACCTTCCCATGCTAACCTTGTTCATGCCCACCATGTTCCTCCCAATTGTCCATTGGGTGATCCATGATTTCAACAACTATGTGACAATCCATGAATGAATCCGGATTATATTATATAATCCACATCATTGGAAGAATACTGATATAAAAGAGATATGCCTTTATTTCACAGAAAGACCTGTGATTCTTCAAAGAATTATATATTCCCCAAATACAATCTAGACTTCTCTTCCTATTCAAAATTCTTTTCATTATTAATTTGCAAAGATTTGTGGAAGAACAGGGACAAAAATTACCCTGAATTAGAAGATGTGGGTTGGTTTTTTATTGCTTATATTACTGTTATCACAGATGCATCAAAGTATTAAAGTATTAAAGCAAATAGGGTATATATAAAAACAGCAGAAAAAGACATTTAAATCTGTTATCACCTCATCGCTGAAGTAAAATACAAATATATATTAAAATGTTTTAGATACAGAAATAGTTTCCTAAATATGAATAATTCTAAGTTTTACAGAAACTGAAGCAAAAATAGTATGATTTTTGGTGTCTGAGAGGAATTTAGATATCATCTAATGTCACTTAAGGTAGGCATAGAGTTGATTTTCATAGGATAAAGGGAACCAGAACCAAAACTGCACACAGAGTGCTGGCTGCCAACCACCTCACCTACCAAGTCAGGTTCCAAGCCTGGGCATAGGGCAATTTTGAGATCCCAGGACCCTGGCTACACCAATGACAGAGCACCCCACGCCCCAGACCTACCCCCTTGAAGTCCCAGGCCCTGGCACCACCCCATAGGGAGGTTCAGAAATCCATAACACTTGGCCCTTTCAAGCCTTCACTCATGTGAAAACATAGCCTCAGGGAAAAATAGCTCAAGGGAAGCCATCAACATAGGAGACAGAATCAGCAGCTTTCAGAATTCCTAGTCCATAAGCAAAAAACAAAGGTTAGAAATCCAAGTAACTACATGCAAGAGAAAGATGGAAATTGGTCTAAAGCATTGAAGAACTCAAAAGGAAATAAAAAATCAAATAAGGCAGGTTGATAAAATATAATAAAGAAAATAATTCAATGAAAATTAGAGCAGGCCAAATGGAAAAGGAGAATCAAAAGGTCATGGAAGAACTTTATTCTTCAAAAATTAGCACTGGGCAAATAAAAACTATTGACTTCACAAGACATCAAGAAACATGTGAAGATAGGATTAACTCTCCCCTAGTCTAGTTTTAGCTAATCAAATCAAGAATTTAAAGTACCCCTACTTACCATTAAGTAGGAGAGTTCA
The DNA here is from genome assembly GCF_016433145.1 of Gracilinanus agilis. Taxonomy (NCBI): domain Eukaryota; kingdom Metazoa; phylum Chordata; class Mammalia; order Didelphimorphia; family Didelphidae; genus Gracilinanus; species Gracilinanus agilis. Next base: position 429,062,532 of record NC_058133.1, on the reverse strand, counting down.
CAAGTCACTTACTAAATTAAGTGATAACTCTAAAGACCACTGCTCTGCCTTGGGCAGTGCTAGGCAAATTGAAAGACAACAAAAATGTAAGAGATAAAGGGGTTTTTTGGGTTCAATATATTAAAAGATGGTCACCAGAGGATTGAACTATTATCACTCATCAATTAAGAATAATGTCAAGTCAAAATTGACTTTTATGGAAGTTTATTTACAGTTAAGAAGAGAGAGAGGAAATAAGGAAATAAGAATCTAACCCAGTAGGTAATTTACTACAATCCTCTAATCTAGGTAGATCTTAAACCTCGCTGAGAGTTAGAGGGCCAGAGGCCCAGAGGTGAATGGAGCAAAAAATTGTTTTCTGTGAAGGAGTGACAGGGAGTGACAGGAAGTGATGTGGAAAAAAAGGGGTATAAAAAGAAGAAACCAGCATGGTCTAGAATCATTCTTTTTCTGGCTTCTGGAGAGATTTGTTCTGGAGATTCCTTTCCTGGTTTGAAGGAGACCTTTTCCCTATGTTCAGCTTGCTGGATGAGTGACTGGCTGTGTTGGTGGAAATCTGGCTGAAGACACCACCAGGACTTCTGGCTGAGGATTACTTGGAAATCCAAGTGGAGACAGTCTTAGGGAAGCTCTGCTGGGGCTGAGCCTGGCTTCTCAGGAGAAGGGCTGGTTGACTTATTAGAATCTGTTTCTTTATCTACATTTTTCCATGTTCACTCTTTCCACCTCTTTGTAAATAAAGCTGCTAAAAGTCATTTTGACTTAAGCTATAATGTTTTTAAATCAGCAACCACAATATCACTTTAGAATTCTCATATTTAGCATAAAACCTAAATTTAAACTTACAAGCAATAAAACAAAATCAAAGAATGAAAGAAAAAAAACAGAAGGAAATAGGAACTGTCTTATTTTAAAAAATAATTTGAAAATAGATCCAAGAGAAATAGTTTAAGAATTATTGATTGGACTATCCAGTCATGATCAAGAAGAAAAAAAATGCCTGGATAGAATATTAGGAAATTACTGAAGAAAACTGCCCTGATATTCTTGAACAAAAGGGTAAAATATAAATTGAATGAATCCACAGAAAACCTCCTGCAAAAATCCCCAAATGACAACTCCTTGAAATGTTATAGCCAAGTTCAAGAGTTCCCAAGCCAAGGACAAAAATATTGAAAGTAGCCAGAAAGAAACAATGTAAATATCATGGAGCCCCAGTCAGGACTACACAGGATCTGACAGATTCCACATTATAAGACAGGAAGTCTTAGAATATGATATTCCAGGAGGCAAGTGAACTGTGTTTTCAATCAAGAATCATCTACCCATCAAACTGACTATATTCCTTCAGGGGAATATATGTTCATTTAATAAAATGGAAAATTTCCAAGCATTCTTGAAGAAAAGACCAGAATTAAATGGAAAATTTGATGAACAAATGCAAAATTCAAGAGAAGCATACTTCAATAAGGTCAAAATGTTTATAATCTTTTGTGGAAAGATGATATTGATAACCTTTAAAAATTGTTATTATAGTAGCTAGAAGAAGTATAGAGAGTCAGAGGGTATGATGGTAAGCTGTTTAGGATGACATGTAAAAAATCTAGGAATGAAAAAGAGGATTTCACTAAGAAAAATGGAGAAAAGTAAAATGGGGTAAATTATATGACATAAAAAGGTGCAGGGCAAAAAAACTATTACAGTGGAAGGAAGGATAAGGGTGGCGATGGGTAATACTTAAACTTTACTCTTATTGGATTTGGCTCAGAGAGGAATAACACCCAGATTCATTGGGGTATAGAATCCTATCTTACCGTATAGAGAAGTACAAGGGGAATAAGAAAGAGTGTGATGGGGAGAGGAGTAATATAAGGAAAGGAGAAGTTGGGGGGATAATTAAAAGACTTTAAATAGAAGTAGGAGGGGAAGATGAAGGGTAGCATTGAGAAAGGAAGTAATTTAAGGTAAGGGGAAGAAGGCTAGTGATTAAAAGCAAAACACTGGTATGGAGGGCAAGAATGAAAGGGCAGGTTAAAGGAGGAAATCATAATGGAGGGGAAAGTACAGATGGTAATCATAAAGGTGAATGTAAAAGGGATGAATTCATCCATAAAATGGAAGTGGATAGCAGAGTGGGTTAAAAAACAGAATCCAGGAGGCATGTGCGGGGCCAGGCCAGGGTGGCACCCACCCTTCAGGTCTTGCTGCCGGGGGAGGCAGTGCCTCCTCAGTCCGCTTGTCAACCAGCTTGTGTGGTGGCAAGGGGCCTCGGGCGAGACTGGGTCATTTCTTCGGGGTCGCCCAGAGCCCGGACCAGGCTGGGGTGAGAAAGGAGAAAGGGGACATGGCAGAGGAGGAGGACCCCGAGAGGATTTTTGGAGAATACAAAGACAAAAATGGAACAGCTTCTGTCCCCAAGGATCTTCCATTCTAATCGATCAAAGGCAAGCGTTTCAGAAGAGAGAGGTCAGGATGGCTAACAGGATGGCCTCCCACTTGGTGTCCAATGTCTTTGTCCCTGCTAAAAGAAGCTGAGGAAAAGATCTTAAAATGTGTGCCCTGTTCATACAAAAAAGAACCTGTTTATATATCTAATGGAAATAAAATATGGACACTAAAATTCTCTCAGGATATTGTACATAAGACTCCGCTTGTCCTCCTCCATGGCTTTGGAGGTGGTGTTGGACTCTGGGCTCTCAACTTTGGAGATCTTTGTGAAAATAGACCTGTGTATGCTTTGGACCTGCTGGGATTTGGACGGAGTAGTAGACCCCAGTTTGGTAGTGATGCCACAGAAGCCAAGGACAAGTTTGTGTAAACAATTGAAGAATGGAGGTGTGCCCTGGGTTTGGATGCAGTGATCATGCTGGGACACAATCTGGGTGGATTCTTGGCTGCTGTGTATTCACTGAAGTATCCATCAAGGGTGAAGCACCTTATCTTAGTGGAGCCCTGGGGCTTTCCAGAGAGACCTGATAGTGCTGATCAAAACAGGCCAATTCCAGAGTGGATCAAAGCCTTGGGAGCTGTACTGACCCCTTTTAATCCCTTAGCCGGCCTCAGAATTGTAGGACCGTTTGGCTTAAGCCTTGTGCAACGTCTAAGGCCTGATTTTAAGAGAAAGTATGCTTCAATGTTTGAAGATGATACTGTGACAGAATATATCTACCACTGTAATGTACAGACACCCAGTGGTGAAACTGCCTTTAGAAATATGACTATTCCTTATGGATGGGCAAAAAGACCAAGGATCATGCGGATTGGGAAGATGGACCCAGACATTCCGATTTCCGTCATCTATGGAGCCCAATCTTGCATAGATGGCAATTCTGGCAACACCATCCAGTCCCTAAGGCCACATTCGTATGTGAAGACTATATCTATCCCTGGTGCTGGACATTATGTCTATGCTGACCAACCAGAAGAATTCAACCAAAAAGTAAAGGAGATTTGTGATTCTGTGGACTGTCCCCAGTCAGATCTCGATGGACAAGCCTGGTGATGGATGCAGTTCCTCAGCAATAACTTAGAAAATGTGATGAAGAATAAGGAAACCAACACAAAGAAACTGAGCAATCCTCTTGATTCTTATTTTGTACATTTGGCATTTCTTCCATGAAGTCACTTGCACATTTATATCAGATAGTGCCTTTTTGGATGGGAACCCCTTTTTAAATAGAAATTTCTTTTGAAATACCTACAGAAAGCTCAGAAACTAATAGATTTAAATAAAGGGTTTCTTGCCTCCCTGACCTAGTGGAAATACTGTAATTTTTTAACTGGAACATTTTTTCAAATATAACTTTGCTATATTGAATACTTTTGATATAGGAATCTACCTTTCCACTATAAAGACTTTGATATATCATTGTGTTATGTATTATAAATGTGCAATTTATTTAATTTATGTCTTCTATGATTAACATGTGTTTGCCCTTGGGTTAGCCATGTTCCTTCTCAACATGTTGAGAAGTAGCAAATTTTTGTATCAAAAATTCCCACACAGTCCTTGATGGTAGAAGTATTGTGACTGACTGGGAAGCTTCTTAGGAAAAGGAAGGAAAGGTCTGAAAGGAAGGAACATTGAACCGGAGAAGCCAAGAATGAAGGTTCTATATTTCTTATTTTCAAACCAATAGGCTGGTAGGTCAGAGACTTTGCAGGGATCCATCTCTTTAAAATTTGCTAAGTCCATCCTGAACACAGTCTTTTGTAAATTAACTCCTCATGGAAGCCATTGTCGAAGACATTAAAGTTAGCACCTAGAAAAGGCATTATAGGGCCATGGGACCTGGCTTTCAAATCCTATCACCAGCATTTTCTAGCTGTGACTAAACTTACTTTCTCTGAGCCTCAATTTTTTCATCTATAAAATGGAGATAATAATACCTGCTTCACCAGGACCAATGTGAGCATTAAATGAGAATATATGTCAAAAGTTTGATCAATCTTATAAAGTGCAATATAAATTTGTATTATTATTCTAAATTCCTCTCAAGACAGGAGTTTAGTACTTCAGTACTTGGAAGTGCTAAATGATTTCCCTGTACAACCCGTTTTTGTTATTTTTGGATCCTTAGTATAAGATGTTACATTAATTAATGGGTGCAAACAGCCTACTCTCTTCTAACAACTATCCTCAGAAGAGAAGATTTTCTTCACTTGGAATAGCAAAGGTATCCATCTTAGAACTCTACAGTCTTATGATAGGATTGGACTAAATGATACCAGATTTTCACCAACAGTTCTTAGTGCAGCCCTGAAAAATAATCAGCTGTGTTCTTGGCCATGATATGGGATCAGGGTGGGTCTAGATTTTTAAAAAAATTATTGATTATGGCACAGGAATACTTTTTTAAACATCTATATGTATCTGTGTATGTGTCTATATGCACATAAACACATGCATGACTGTGTTTATATATCCACACATGTATATATTTTTGAAACCCCATAACTAGCTGCCACAGATGACAATACTTTCTTGCTATGGTTTTTAAAAACATATTTTCATTGAAACTGAAAACTAGGACTATATAATAACTGTTTGCCAAAATAACTCTTAATGGGAAACAAAAAAACTGGGGAAGAGTCACACTAGATGAGACATTTGGGTTTCACTTGTATGTGGTATTAAACCTTTAGGAAAGGTAAATTTAAATAAAGACTCAAAAAATACAGTGAATGATGCCGTAGTGTGTCTGATCACTTTAATAATGTCTATAATAATAATTAAGTGTTGGGTTGTACTTCCTAGGAAACAAAACTATTCTATTTTTTATCTTTAATAGGTGAATTTGGAGTATAATAACTGACTTAGTGATCAGTGGTTTCTTCCGCTTGTCAAATAAAGTAGTTGGGTACAAGTAGGGGATGAGACATTTTGTTTTCAAGAAAAATCTAATAGAGGATTAATTACTATTTTGAAGTGTCATCTTGGATTTTCAGGTTACATTTGCAGTCTTGAAAGGGTTGTTTGTTTTTCAGGTTTTGGGTTTATTTTTAGGACTTAAAGACCATGCCAAAAAAAATAAGACTTTATTAAACTTTGCCATGTGATACCTTACTAGTTAAAACTGTAACTATAAGTTTGGGCACTTTGGAATGAAGCTGAATATTGCCTTTGAGGACAGGAACTATTTGACATTTGGGGATATTTATTCTTGGATTACTTGTTAAATGGAAGTGATTATGTGCAATCTGACTAAATTTGTTTAATCTTTTGATGTTACCTTAAACTTACCCTCTTTGCTGATATATATAAATAATTACATAGATGCTTTTTTCTGTCAAAGGCAACCTTGATTCCCTGGATTTCTTTTTTTCTTTTTTTTTTTATAGATTGTTCTTTTAGAAATGAGATAGTATTTTATTTTATTTATTTTAAACCCTTGTACTTCAGTGTATTGTCTCATAGGTGGAAGATTGGTAAGGGTGGGCAATGGGGGTCAAGTGACTTGCCCAGGGTCACACAGCTGGGAAGTGGCTGAGGCCGGGTTTGAACCTAGGACCTCCTGTCTTTAGGCCTGACTCTCACTCCACTGAGCTACCCAGCTGCCCCCTCCTGGATTTCTTTTAATGATTTTTGAAAAATTGTAGATGTGAAGAGCATAGGACTGGAAAAGTGGAAATGTCCCCATTTTCTAATATATTTTGTCTCATTAAATCAATTAAAACATACCTCATTAAATATGATGTGACTATGTTATCTACAAAAAAAAAACAGAATCCATCATATATTGTTTATAAGAAACATATTTGAGGCAGGCAGACACACACAGAGTAAAGGTAAGAGGCTGGAGCAGAATCACTTGGACTTCAACTGAGACAAAAAAAGCTGGAGTAGCAATCATGATCCCAGACAAAGCTAAAGCAAAAAGAGATATGATAAAAAGAGAAAAGGCAGGTAATTATATCTTGATTAAAACTAGTATAGACAATGAAGTAATATCAGTACTTAACATATATGCACCAAATAGTATAGCATCCAAATTTTAAGGAGAAACTAAAGGAACTTAAGGAGTAAATAGTTAGTAAAACTATACTAGTAGGGGAATTCATCTTTCCCCTATATGAACTAGATTACTCTAACCAAAAAAATAAATAAAAAAGAAGTAAAGAAAATGGAATTTTAGAAAAGTTAGATTTCATAGATATCTGGAGAAAACAGAATAAAGATAAAAAGAAATGTACTTCTTTTCAACAGCACATGGCACATATAAAAAATGGGCAATGTACAAATGAATTAAAAACTTGAAAATCAAAAGAAAAAAGCAGAAATAATAAATGCGAATTTTTTCAGATCATAATGCAATAAAATTATAACCAAGATGGGTTAATGCAAAGGCAAGTGAAAAATTAATTGAAAAAAAATAATCTAATTCTTCAAAATGGGTGGATCAAATAACAAATCATAGAAACAATCACTGATTTCATTTAAGAGAATGACAATGAAAAAATAGCATTTCAAAATTTATGGGATACAGGCAAAGCAGTACTAAGGGGAAATTTTATATCCCTGCATGCTTATATAAATTAAATTGAGAAAAAGCAGCTCAGTGAATTGGGCATGCAACCAAGAAAACTAGAAAAATAATGAATAAAAAATCTCCAGATAAAGACTAAATTCTAAGTCCTAAAAATCAAAGGAGAAATTATAAAATTGAAACTAAAAGAACTATTGAACTAATAAATAAGACTAGGAGCTAGTTCTATGGGGAAAAAACAAATAAAATAATTAGAGCATTGGTTAATTTGATTTTAAAAAATAAACAAGAGCATCAAATTACTAAAATCAAAAACAAAAAGGATAATTTTACTTCTAATGAAGAGAAAATTAAAGCAATAATGAAGAACCATTTTGCTCAATTATGTGACAATAAATCCGATAATCTAAGTGAAATGGATACATATTTACAAAAATATAAATTGCCTAGTTTTACCAAAAATGAAATAGAATACTTAAATAGATTATATCTTGGAAAAAGAAATTTAACAACCCATCCATGAACTCCCAAAGAAAAAATCCCCAGGCCCAGATGAATTCACAAATGAATCTGATCAAACATTTAAAGAATAATTAATCACAATATTATATAAACTATTTGACAATATAAGCAAAGGAGTCCTACCAACTTTTTGTGACACAAATATGGTGCTGATACCTAAGTCAGGAAGATCAAAAAGACACAAAGAAATTACAGTCCTTCAGTTATTTATTTGCATATATGTTTGGGGGTTTTAGTTTTAGAAGATTATTCACTTGAAAAATGAATAATATGGAAATAAAACAAAACAAATCAAAATCATTATCAAATCATCAATCTCCAGTCAGGAAACAATAAACTAGGAAATCTTAAAAATCATTTCTTGTTCAGAAAATTATAATGAAACCATAGGGATGGATATTTCTGTTTAGGCAAATTGTAAAAGGCCCTAAATTCATAATAATTCTACCTTTTGAAGTGTAATTATGAATTTTATAATTGGTTCTTGATTGTGCCCCTACTTAATGGTGAAAACTTTCTAACAATGGGCTAAGGAGTTGGAATCCTAGTCCTGAGGTAGGAGAGGCCTCTCTCTCAATCTCTCTCTCTCTCTTCCCCCCCATGTGGCTCTCACATGTGTCTCACAGGTCAACCAAACATTTTTGTTGGCAATTTTGTTAGAACTCAATTAGAAATAGGTACCAGTAACATCTTTGAAGTAAAATGGTAGAAAATCTATCAAATCCTAAGTGAGTTTCCATGATTTAAAAGCAGCAATGCACAGTCATATAATGTTCTATTTAGAGTACTAATTAGAGTTTACCTCTCCTCATCATGTCAGAGGCTTAAGTTTGAAAAAGGGACCTACATGTGTGACTGACTAGTGACCATTGTTACCAGGGAGCACCTTGCCACCTCTCTTCTCTTGTCTTCTGCCAACTCACTCAAAAGAGATCTTCAAAAATTCCCTCTGTATGACTCTGAAGTTCTATCAAACTCCTATAAAATTCGCAAAGTTGAGAACAAAGTAGGTACTATCAGAGTATATTGATATATTAACTGTTAATTGGTCTAGTTATTCTGGGAAATAATTTACAACTTGAACCAAAATGTCCCTAAATTATTCTCACTCATTAACCCAATGATATTATTTAATGGCTTATTTCCCAAAGAATTCAAGTAAATGAAAAGAACCCACATGAACAAAAATATTTATAGCAGCTCTCTTTTCCTAATAGCAAGGAACTGAAAACTAAGGGAATATCCATCAACTGGCAATACAAATTATATTATAGGCATGTGATGGAACACTATTGTGCTATACAAAAATTTGTGAAGACTTATATGAACTGATGTAGAGTAAAGTAAGCAAAATTATAACAATTTATACCATTACAACAATGTAAAAATGAAAAAAAATGCTAATCAATAGAATAAACAATTTGACACAGAGGTAAGATGAAGAAGCATGCTATCTACCTCCAGAAAGAGATTATGGTTTCTGAGTGTAGAACAAGACAAATTTTTAGAGATGGCAAATTCAAAATTTGTTTTGCTTGACTCGTTTCAAGTGTTTTGTTTTTTTATTTTCTTTCTTTCTAAGGTATGGGATGAGAGGGAGAAAAAATGCTGTTCATTGAAAGAAATAATTTTTAAAAATAGTTCTAAGAAGAACCTCTCCTTTCATTCTTATGTCTTCAATCTGGTTTCCTGTCTTTTTTAGACTGGATTTATAGTGTTAACTTATTGTCTGTTTGATTTTTAATCAGGAGAAACTTAAGAAATGGCTCCAAGTATTTTAGGAGAAGAAACTTTCTAGGGCTCTTTTTTTACCTCCACCCATTCATGATTTTGGCTCCCCAGAGGGGCTACCACAACAATGATAGGAGCTGTGGCAAGATAAGCATGAAGAATAAGAAAGAAGGCTACCCCCAGAACTACTAGTTGAGACTTGCCTTAAGTAAGATTATTAAATGAACAATATTTATCTTCCAAAAATGTCTTCCTCTCTCAGTACTTCCTACACCCAAATCTTTTTTATATTATCATCAGTGATAAATCCCACTTCCTCAAAATTACTAATATTTGATTACAACTCTGTATATCTGAGACAAAAGTTTATCTTGTCCTTTCTTAAAAACAGAGTTAATGGATGATTATTCTGGAAACAATAATGCTGTATCATGAGAAAAATATTGGTGGAGATATTTCAGTTTAGGAGAGGTTGAAGGATTGTATTTTAAATAAACTAGGGGAAGAACATGAAGACTATTTGAAAAAGTATGTCATATCATCCTTAACAGTTACAAAGATATGGTCGAGGAGATATTATAGTTCAGTGGATTCTGACTTAAGGGAATGGATAGACTCAATGAGTAAACTTTATTGGTTCTGTGCCAACTCAGAAGATCTTATACTCAAGGAGTCTGTGGCTTGATTTTTCTGTTGATTTTAATAAAAGTGGTTAGAGCAGCAGTTAGATAGCACAGTGGATGGAGCACCAGGTCTTGAGTCAGGAGGACCTAGGTTCAAATATGACCTCAGACACTTCCAAGATATGTTATCCTGGGCAAGTCACTTAAGCCTGATTGCCTAGCCCTTTCCATTCTTCTTTCTTAGATTTGACAATAAAACAGAAGGTAGTCATTTTAAAAAAGAAAAATAAAGGGGTTTGAATAAGTATCCAAAATAGCATGGAATGATAGAGATTGATGGGCTACAAAGAACAACCCCGACAAAAGGGTTGAAATACTTAAGAGACTCAAGGAAGCTACGAGGGGTTACATATCCAGGAAAGAAAGTGATTTTAATGTGTGAATTCTCTGTTGACTCTATGATTTCATCAATATGGATATCCCTTGGTTTTCCATAGGAGAGAATATATTGGAATTTTCTATATTTTTTCTTGACATCATGAAAATACAAATGGAGCACTAGGACTTGCCAATAGTTCTATCTCATTCTCCATATGGCCTGATTATTTTCTTCTTTGACATAAATATTTGATGAGATCCTTTATACTTTTTCTCCTCTGTAATTTGTGCTTAGAATGTATTACAGCTTCTCGTGTACATCACACATCTCTCCACCGCCCTGTGAATGATCCTTAACTGCAATTATTCAGAGTCTGTAGTTTTCCATGACTCAAAACCCTACATTATGTTATTGGCATTAAAAAGATTGGGCTTGTTTTTGAAAGAAGTGAGAGAATACTAATGACTACCAAGTCATATGTTTATTTCCCTATATCTATAGGATGTTTATGAAATTGGCCTACCTAAAATCAAAGGAATGATTAATGAGGTTATTTAAAGGAACTAGAAAGTTTTTGTGTAATCAAAATTACACAGAAGATCACACCTTTACCATCAAACAATTGAATGAAAGATGAGGAATTTAAAATTCCACTGTATTTATTTTTTCTTAATTTTTTAAAGTTCTAATTCAGTAGAGCAAAATACTAGCTAAAAGGTGACTAGTCTCATTCACCTGGATGATTTCAAGTCACCTGGATAGAAAAAAATTATGTCCTCCAATAATAAATGAACTGGTAGATGTGGTTGCTGAGTCACTGTCATTAATATATGGAAATCATACGGAATAGGTGAGACTAGGTAAATAGAAATGTTTCAGTTTTCTTCAAAGGAAAATAAAAGATGGGAACTACAAACTATAGGAGTATAATCTTCACTGATTCCTAAAAAAAAGTTAAGAAAATGTTATTAAAGAGATACTGAGTGAACATTGTAAAAAAAAAAAACATTGAAACATGGGGGCAGCTGGGTAGCTCTGTGGATTGAGAGCCAGGCCTAGAGACAGGAGGTTCTAGGTTCAAATATGACCTCAGACACTTCCTAGCTCTGTGACCCTGGGCAAATCATTTACCCCCATTGCCTAGCCCTTACCACTCTGCTGCTTTTGATTCCAAGGCAAAAGATAGAGGTTTTAAAAAAGAGACATTAACTACAGTGAACAATATACCTCCATTAAAATCATGTTGCAGTAACCATATTTACAGTTGCAATTGAATTATTAGATTGGTAGATGATGTAAATGTTAAGAGTTTATGTGGATTTGGACAGATTATTTTAAAAAGTCTGTAATATTATACTTAAGGAAAAAATACAAAGATACCAGCAAAGTGATAATATAGTTAGTTGGATTCCAAATTAGGGGAACTCAATGAATCAACTATAATGGTTCTATGTCAACATGGAAGGAGATCTTGTGCAGAATACTCAAGGAATCTGAGCTTGACTGTGCTGTTGACCATTTTAATAAATAACTTGTATAAAGGTACAGGATCATGCTGTGTAATAAGAATTCTTGAACCCTTGGACTTTATCTCCCAGAATCCTTTCCCCTTCATCCATATAGCATCCTTACATATTGTTTATAAGATAGCTGTAACCCCACCTTTTCACTCTCTCTTCTCTCATGACCATGATCGGGTTAGCTCCCTCTTTACTCTAGCTTTTTATTTTCCTTTACTTTAACTTATTAATAATAAATCTTATTAAATATAATACTTGGAGATATTGTATATTAATTTTAAGCTTACATTTATGGGTATTACTTTGGGATAGAATTCTCAAAAAAAAATTTAAGCCTATGAGAAAAGAATAGGGAGTAGAGAAATTTTGCAAGTCGCATTTTCTCTCCTTCCAGTTTTTTTCCCCATTTTTTGCCAGCTGCCCCACTTGTCCACTTGCTTTTGTTTGAGTGACGTAGCTGGGGTTTGGGGGTGCTCTTGGATGAAAAGGGATAAGCTGCTTTTTATACCCATCTGCTTGATCCTTGCTGATGCCTCTGACTGCTGTTGCTCCTGCTGCTGCCTTCCAGCCTGCAGCCTCCACTTGCTGTGACCAGACCCCCCCTGCTATGAGCCTGTGTCATGTCTTTTCAACACACAAGCTAGTTCTTAAGAAGCTGGTGAAGTATAAATCCCTTCCCCCCACCCCCCAACATGTTTTTCAAGCCTGTGCTAGCCAGGGGAACCCAGTGTGGAGCAGCCAATCCATGGTATCTACCCCAACTGCAGTCTGGCTAACACAGTAAGGCTTCCATGCTCCTAGCTGTGGGGGAGAGGACTAAAGTATCACAGGGCCATTGTTTTTACCCCTGTGTTGGGGAAGGGATAGAACTTTTCTCCCAAACATTCCTTGTGAGTTTTTTTTTTTACTCCTAGGCAGTGCATACTAGGGTAGAGCCACCTATTGATAGGAATTAGAGATTGCAAGCATGGCTCCGTTTCCTGCAAATCTCAGCTTCCATTTCCAGAGACCCTTATTGAACTCATGCAGCTTACAGATTTAGGATGTATTTTCTTACTTCTGTTCATGGGGGTTTTTGTGTTGATTGGATACACTGCAGTTGATAGCCTGACTAATCCTAAGATTCAGATGAGAGAGTTGCCTCCCTAAACCCCCTTGTCATTTTGGGCTGCCCAGTCTCTGCAACACATCCCATATACAATTTGTTCAGACTATGCCCAGTGTGTGTATGGGTAACTCCAGAGGTGTGACAAAAGGAATCTAAGGGGAGGAGAAGGAATCTTAAAGAGATCTGGATGTTCATTGATGTTAACTTTTTGAGTTTTGTTTCCCCTCCATAATAGTGAAGAAGTCTGTTGGAATTGGAGAAAAGGACTTTTGAATTCAGTGACTGTATTCTATTATGCTTATTGTATTTCCTGATTATTTCAAATTTTAATTTTGTCTTTAAATTCATATATTAATCTAATCAATACTACTATCTTACACTGAATCACTTTAAGTTACTGTGTTTTGGCTATTAACTATATGTTTTGTTACATGATCTTTATTTGTATTTTTCCCCTATCACTATACTGAAGATCTTTATTTGCACCTTTCCCCTATGACTATACTGAAGAACAAAGCACATAAACATCTTGCACAAACCCTATTCCTTGCAAAACCACAGGTCCTTAGGGATATTGAGTTTGTCACCTCATCCATTGAGGTCACATATTGCTTATACAGCCTTTTATTTCATTTTGCCTTTGTTAATTGTCACATAGATGATGGATGGACTCCATCAAACTGGTTCAATAGTATTCAACCTTTGGAGAATTTAATGAGCTAAATATCTCAATTTATTTTAAGAGGTCTTCAAACATGATTTTTAGATATCTAGTAGCATCCATACCCCTGGCTGATCATTTGCTTGCCTTCAAGTTCTTTATAACAAGAGGTAAGGGTCCATTCAATAGCTGAAGTAAAGTGCTATAGCATTATTATATTCCCCACATCCACATTTATAAAAAGGTAATGGATGAGACATATAAAGACATACCTTTAAGGCTGTTACAGTCTCATACCAGAAGAGCTGGGAAAATGGTGTTTCTAGTGCATGTTATCCCTGGATGACTCCCAAGAGGGAGTATTTCCCATGAAGTCTAAGTAATTTCTGGATTATTTTTAACTCTTCACCTTAATTCTTCCCTTCCACCAGAAAGATCTAGATTCTTGGTGATGTTTTAGACCCCAAAAGGTTTTCATGAGCAGGTTTGTGTTTTTTCTAGGCTCCTCTGCCAAATTTTGGAATGATGTCAGTAATAGACTTTATTAAAATATCTTTGCCAAGGTTGAAAGATTGGCTAGATCTATAGAACTTGTGACAAGTATCCATGAATTCATAAGTTTTTTAAATGTCATACAGAAAGTGACTATATAGAGACTCATATGAATCCTATGTTATAGTGGGTTTGTTTGCTATTGTCATTAACTGGGCTATTGTGAATTTTGAGAATTTTGTATTTCTTTAAATGTGCATTACCTATTGTACTACTATTTTTTTTAAATCTGTTACTTTGTGAAAATCATTTTCACTCAAACTGTGGATCATGACCAAGTTAAAAAGGAAATGGATCTCATTTTTGATGAGGAATCTTCTACTTCTCCTTGGCTGACATAATGTGTCACTGATTATAAGCTATATTTTTAATTTTTAAAATATTTTTATTATTGTTTTCCCTTTTATGTGCAATAGAGTATTTGAGTTTTATTTTTTCTCTCATTTTTAGACTCAAATCATATGTTACTAGTATTAAAGTGTGTTTTTTTTTATTTTGCACTAGGGTAAGTTTAATATGTCCATCAATGCATACCTAAAAAACTTTAGGCTATATAAAACTGCCATTGTTTGTTTAAAAATTATGGGACTTTGCTTAATGATTCTGTGTGATTCTAGGAGAAGGGAATACAAAAAGAGGTACTGCATAGTGCTAAAGAAGCACAAAACTAACCTGCATAGTGCCAATCGAGTACTATTTCAAAGAGACCAACCAATCCCAGTGGAATTTAGGAGATTCTGAACCAAGAAAAGAAGACTTGGAGTTGTTTGAGGTTCAATGTGGCAGCTGTTTGGCATACATCCGAGGCAGGTCTTTCCCATCCCACACTCTATCAAGCACCTCGCTTTGACTGCCATTCTGGCTCCAGTATCCCTGGGAGAAAAAAATAAAATAGGACCAGGGAATGCTATTTCCCATTTGTGGCTAAAATCTGGTCCCCCTTCTGTCTTTCAGAGTGTGGCAAACTTTCTGTAGTCCTAGCTGCTGATTGGATAAGTGCATACTTGCTACTATAGCCTTATGGGACATAAATCGCTTTAATTGGGCCCTGACTCAAGGACCTGTTATAGGTTTATTTTTCCCTTGCTTAGATTTTTTTAGACATAAGATTTTGATATTTTATATTTCATCCTCAAATTATTTTTTCTCTTTCATTTGGATTTTTTATGTTTTTATTTCTTTTGCCAATTGATTAATATATCTCATAACTCGGCCATGTATCCCTGAGTGATCCCTGAGATTGTTAATATCCTTCTCAGGGGGTAATATATTATTATCCTATAATGCAAAGTTTATCTTTTTTTGAGAATAATTTTAGAATAAAAAACTTGCTACCTTCTTGAATCCAGAAAGTGAACTGTTTGGAGAAGGCACCATGAAGATGTAAACAGAGACCATATGCTACACCAGAAGATCCAGAGTGAACTTTCGGATGTGGTAAATTTAACTGTGGGGGGTTAAATAAATTTGTTTTGAACGTACACTCATGTCAAAGGGGACTGCCCCCAAATTGGTTTCTGTCAATGTAACAATCATTGATTTTGTTCTTTTTCTCTTTTGTTTCCCTTCTATGCCCAAATTATTGTAATTTCCCTTTGAATACTATAATATTGTATGTACTTCTAGTTCAAGTTATAAGTTAATTATGTTTCCAGGATCCATTAGGGAGACTATTCTCCCAAAGGATCACAGGGGGAATGTGTAATTAGAAACCTTGAACCCTTGGACTTCATCTCCCAGAATCCATTTCCCTTCATCGATGTAGCATCCTTATGTATTGTTTATAAATTGGCTGTAACCCTACCTTTCACTTTCTCTTCTCTTGTGAATATGGTTGAGTTAGCTCCCTCTTTACTCCAGCTTTTTATTTTCCTTTACTTCAATTAATTTATTAATTATTATAATTATATATTATTAAATATTTATTATTAAATATAATACTTGGAGATATTGTATATTAATTTTAAGCTTACAATGCTTACTAAATAGGTAGGTGATAATCCAAAACAGAGATGGCTAAAATACTACATTACAGAGTAAGAATTCTTTCCTCTTAAAAAATAAAATAAAAACATCTTGAGAAGTTAAAACACTGAGCCAAATAAAATAAGACAAAATGAAAAAGGTTTAGGTATAAAAGTTTACAATTATGATCAAAACTATTGACTTTGCCAAAAAAAAAAAAAAAGATGAGGGAGATAGCATCAGATAGCAATTTGTCTCTAAAATATATGAGGAGTATAATGGACTTTAGCTCAATATAAATTAATAATGTGACATGGCAGTTAATGAAGCAAATGTGATCTTGAGCTGCATAAATATATGTACTGCTCCTAAAAATAAAGTGTTGCTAGTCCTGAATTTAATCTGAATTTAGCAAATGAATCTGTATTCATCTGAATTTAACAAATTCAATCTGAATTTAACAAATGAAAATGTATAAAAGGAGACTAGTCAGTTCTTGTTATAGAAGATAGCAGAAGTCACAGAAAATAACCAAAATGGGTCATGGAGGTAATCCTGTGTACTACCAACTTACTTTCCCAATACACACTTGAATTTAGGAGTCAGGTGCTCAGAGGATGGCTACTATATTCCCACAAGTTGCTAATGGTACAGAGTAACTGAGGGGGCACCTTTGACAAAAATAAAGAAGTTTAATAGAAGGATGAGTTTAAGGGAGAAAGATAATTTTATGAGATCAGTTACTAACACATCATTGCACTAGAATGGAGTTGTGGAACAATGCAGTGTTATCAGCATGCTGAGGAAGAAAGGGACCAAGGATCAGAATCATTTGGGGCATTTAGTCCAATCGTCTCACTTTATGAGACTTTAAGTTTTTTTGCCTCAAATGTAAATGGTAGAATTAGGATTCAAACCAAGGAGGCTTCCAAATCCAGTACTCTTTCTATTATAGCGCAGAGGAAGGTACAAGCCAGATGGATTATGTATCAATATGACTATTTCTATGAGGATAGGATTCTGGCAAGGAAGCTAGAGAGGTTATGTTTCCCATAGGAGGAAGTAACAGACAGATACAGAGAAACAGGCAGAGACAGAGAAACATAGAGAGGCATGGAGAGAAAAAGTTAGAGAGAAGAAAACAGAGAGACAAAGACACGCAGAGAGACAATGGATAAATTTTAGGTTCAAGAGATCTTAATAGGTGAATTATAAATTTCTAAATTTTTTTGATATTTTTCATTATAATTTATTTCTTTTGATTCTATATATTTAATGTTGAGTATTTAAAATCTTTATTTTGAGAATGAGTCCATAGGCTTCATCAAATGATATAAGGTATCCATTACACCAAAAACATTAAGAATCACTGACTCAGTGTTCCCTTAGAGACACCATTTTGCCTATTACTTTTTGGTTTCCATTTCCCCCTTCCTTTCCATCTATTATGGTATATTTTTGCCTTGTATTACTTTAGTTCATGATATTTGCCAATTGATTCTTTTCAGTAAATTGTCAAGAAATACTATTTGTGAGGTTTTTAACACTTACCTTTTGTCTTTCTGATTCACAGATGCCAGATGTAGTTAATGACTAGTGTTTAGGTTTGCTGTATAGCTAAAGACACTGTCATGTGATAAACTTTAATAATATTAGCTAACTTTTATATTATACTTTCAATATGCCAAGCACTATGCAAAGCACTTAATCATTATCACACTTGATCCTCACAACAAACCTCCTAAGAGGTAGGTTTTACAGATGAAGAAACTGAGGCACACAAAGATTAAGTGACTTTCCCAGGATCATATGACTAGTAAATGTGTGAAGTTGTATTTGAACTCAGGTCTTCCTGACTCCAAGCTTAGCACTCTATCTATTTATGCCACCTAGCTTGACAGGTAATCTATATTGCCTGAAGAATAGGATGGATTAAATGAGCTTATTGACAATTAGAAAAAAATATAAAATTACTATATTGTGGGGAGTATTATATTGTGTTCTATATATATTGAACTATTGCGGTATAGAGTGATGCCCAAGGCAATTGATGAGTGTTGAGCTGTACAACCCTTTTTCATTTGCTCTGCAAACTCAAGTACTTTTAATCTCCTCATTTCAGAAATTCTGTTATCATTTTTTAAATGCTGCCTTTCACTTTCCAGCCAGAGAGTGCTTTCTACTCTTTGAAAATAATAAATCTTCATACATCCTGGGTAGAAATACAAGAAGAAGGAGGAGGAAATAAGCCAGTGGCCAATTAAAGAAGGTTGTGATCCTGCCTTGTGAGACCTTTAAGAGCCCTGCAAGACCTTCTACTGCAAAGAACCCCTTTTGCCCTTTTTAAAAGGCTACAAAATGCTTATCTGTGGATGAAAAGAGGGACATGGAGTGAGTGACACAATTTTCTTTCAAACGAATGACAAATAAAATCTTGCTACTTCTGAACAATCCATTTAATTATGCAGTTTTCACCCTTTTGAAAATTCATGACCAACCAGCAAAGAAGAAGGGAGGCAGAAAGGCAAAGAGAGCCCCACTTTTGATTTTTGCAGAAGTCAGAGTTTTGGAACATTTCTGAGAGGGACCTGGAACAGCATCTGTACCCTGAATGACCCAAGTACATATCTTACTGAAAATTTAATGTCAGTAATCAACAGTGAAATATTAAATTATGGCTGGGGGCTAAAAGGGAGCTTTATATCCATTTTTCTACCTCTGGGAAACATATCAACATTGCTATTTTTCACATTGCTTTCAAAAATTAGAGAAATGGGTTACAAATAAAAATCAAAACTACCTTTGTCATGAAGGAATGCTTAGAGGGGCAAAATCAGCCTGATCTTGCTCCACCAATGGAAGGCCCAGCCCATTCATCTCCATTAAAAATACAAACACTGATAATGAGATATCCCCACAGTGAGGTCTGAACTGAGTAAATCTCATTCAAGATGTAATTTGAATTTAATGTCTTGTCCATGAAATAAACAAGGCATCATAAAAAAGTTTAATGATACACGGTTTATCAAGAAAATGCACCAAGTGCCAAAAAAAGTTTAATCCTAACAGGAGCTTGGCTATATTTACTGGGACACATTGGCAGAAGAGCTGAGCTCATCATGCTATTTTCTGGTAGCATCATAGCATGGACTTTCCCTGAACTCTCTAAGTCAGTTGTGACTGCTCTTTCCTGTCTCTTTTAAAACCATTCTACTATTTGGACTTCCAAGCCTCTGCCTTCATGTTTGAAAGGAATCTAAATGTCTTGGCATATGACCGAAGATATCAAAAGAAGCACTTTTATTATCCCCCATGATACCCATGGGTATCTATGAAGGATCTTCCTAATTGCCATATGCTTAAATAAACCAATCCTAGTTTCTTCTTTCCCCTGTTTACTACATTACACTGTTTTTTTCCCTATTTTTGAATCTAAGAAAGAAGCTTCCTTTTAACCCTAATTCCTTTGTCACTTGATTTAAAAAACGGATCCCTTCTCCTGTGAATTATTAACAATGAAAAATCAGGAATTGTCTTTTGTGACTTTGCCAAGTGACAGGACCCTCTAACAGGTTACAGGCTAAAATACCCAAGTCAGATCATGAAGACAGCAAAACTAGACTAAAGTGATGCCAGAGAGGAAAACTTTTGCTCTATTATTTTGTAAGGAATCTCAGTCAATTCATTTTAAGTCAAAATAGTTTATAGTTGATTCATTTGAATTATATAATTTTTAGAAAAAAATTATATATGTATGCATACAACTAGAAACACACACACAACTATATAAATTATCCCAAGACCCCACAGGGTTACACAGATAAATGATAATTAATAAGTGTTAGTTAGTTCTACAGCTGGGTAAACATTAGTACTAGGGTTTAGAGGTATCATTAATATGCAATGCCCAGGGCTTTGTCTAACGTTGCCAAAATTTAGAGGTTCCTAATTCTTTGCTTAGAAGAGAAAAGCACCTGACCTTTATACCCAATTAGCTGGGACAATTAGTTAAAAAGGAAAAGGACCTGCTGGTGAGATTGCCCCAACCCAAGTGAACCACTTTCTCCTTCCAGTAGCCTTATTGTGTCCTGGTGTCTTGCCTTAAGGTTATTGACCCCTCACCATTAAGAATTTGCTTTTAAAAGCTGATTTGAAGATTTGTGTAATGAAATTTGTGCTGAACCAGAAAAAAAAGGTTAATTAAGTGATTAGGGAAGGTGTTTTTCCTTAAGCAAGTGAAACAATAACGACTTATTAGGAAAGAATGAAAAGGGATTTCAGGGTGGTGTGCAGCTTTCAAAGTAAAATGAGGCACAGGCTTATTACTTTTGAAATTCTATTTTTCTCAAATTCATACCATATACAATAATGTGAGTTTAGATCCTGCTTTGCTCTAAAGAGTTCATTTCCAGGGCTGGTGGCATAGCATTTGCTCCTTATTTGTACAGGGTCAGGAGCAACAAAATATGACATACATGACTGAGTGAAAGCTGGAGTATTTGGTACCAAAGAAAAATTATTACCCTTAGCAAATTGAAATGAATGTCTTGGTCATTCTACAATGTGCATAACACGGACGTTCTAGAAAGGTGGATATTCTTATCACAATATTATATAATTCATTATAGCCCCTCCCTTAGAGAAATATAAATACTGATCCTAAATGTTTCCAGTGGCAGCGGCAAAAGCCTATAGCAACAGCACTAACTTCGGAAAAGCTTGGCCTCTTCTGGATGCCTCATTTCCTGCCTTTGTGGTGGAATGCCCAGTAACTATGAGAGGGGGGGCTCACAGCTTCTCACACCTCTCCTCCCCCTACCACTTCCACTTTTCTGCAGTAATCCTTCTATTTAAAGGTGAGAGAATCAGCTTTTGTTCCAATGACTTGGATCAAAGACAATCTCTAGGCCAAAAACAAAGGGGACTCTACACTGGAGGGATTCAGAATCTTCACTTGCTAGCAGAGAAAGGGACTGGGGGGTTTTTATTCCTTTTCCAGGACTGGAAATTCTCATGCCCTGGAAACACCAGTGGTAGAACTTCAAGTGTTTCCCAAAGACAAACATCCCTATTATAAAGGAGAAAAGACTTTGGCAGTTATCTACAAACAGTGCCAGGGAATTTGGCCCAAGCAGCCATTCTGCCTTGGTAGAGGGAGAGAAAACAGCCCCTTTGTTCACCCAGCCACTGGGAAGGGGAACTCGAATGTAGCCAGGAAGTTTTCTTTCAGCTCCTGGTCACTTACCACCCCAATCTTCAAAGCCTTCTTTCTTGATTTAGTACTTTTCTAATTGTCTGAACTGACAAGCTCCAGTGAAGCAATTCCCATCATGCACAACAGAGAAATGCCAGGACAACGGATGGCTCCATCATTACTCAGGTCTTTTCTGTCTCCTATTAAAGGGGAAGAGGGGCAATCTTTCAGTAGGGAAAATTGTTGCTTGGATTTAATGCTAAATAGTTTTTTTTTTCTTTTTAAAGGCACAAAACAGCTAACAAACTCCATGAAGAGTTTAGTGTTTGGTTTGGGGAAAAAAATCTGAAGCAAAAAGCTCAAGATTTAGTAGAAATTTCAAGGAAATCAATTGACAACTTAAAAGATTCAAAAACTTCTTCACTGGTTGCCTCCAATCATCCTAGACAGAGGCATTCATTGAAATTGAAGAGAAATTACATGAAGCACTTTTCAAGGTTGGAGAAGTCCCAAATAGGTTATAGAATGTTAGAGCTTGAAGAGTCTTGAGACCAATGCATCCAGCCCCTCTTTTATTTCCTTTTAAGCCTTTAATGAAGTGACTCTAGGGGTAGAGTGAGGTGGCACAGGGCAGCTTGTGTGATCATACTAATAATGCCAAGCTCTCTCTGTGCCTCCATTTGGAGAAATGTTCTCCCTAGAATGGTCTTTTGTCATCTGATAAACACCTATCCCAAGTGTTCCCTCTATCTATACTCTCACAAGGAAGAGCTCTTTTGCAAGAGTTAGCAGCTTGAAGGAATGGAGTAGGGGCTGGTCCATGCTTCAAGAAGGAGCTCATAAATAGTATCCCCCAAATCCTTTCATAGCTGATTGCCACTTGTGGGATTTCTGATTTTCTAAACTGGTCTT
The DNA here is from genome assembly GCF_016433145.1 of Gracilinanus agilis. Classification (NCBI taxonomy): domain Eukaryota; kingdom Metazoa; phylum Chordata; class Mammalia; order Didelphimorphia; family Didelphidae; genus Gracilinanus; species Gracilinanus agilis. Next base: position 429,040,379 of record NC_058133.1, on the reverse strand, counting down.
TACCACCCAAGTCTTTCTGATCACAGGTGAAATCTGAAACTACTGATTACTACCCATTTGCCAAATTCTGCTACAATTCACTGATTATGGCCTGAGATTACCTTTCTCAATATCTATACCCTTGCCTCCCTCAACTCCTCCCCTTTGGGAAATATATCTATTTCTAATATCTCTAGCTCCCCAGAAATAGTTCTATGCCTGGTCTCTGCCTAGTGTTTTCTCTCTTGATTAATTTTTTTAAGGAAAAAATCTCCATCGTTAACCCTTCTTCCTTTAAAAATAAAAGACTATTTCCCTGAAAAATCTTGCTTTTTCTGGGTTATTCCTTGCCTTCTTACAGGCTTAAAACTTAGAGTACAAACTTCTCTCTTACAAGCTACTGATTTTCTCTAGTCGAATTACTTATGTGTCCCCCTCACCATTCTACCCCCATTTTTAAAAAAAAATGTAGTCTTTTGACTAAAAGCAGGTTATATTTCTAGAAAAGATTGCAATAGGACTACTATTTTCCTGGAGAAAGAAGGACATATTCCTGATGAAGGTCCACTTTTTTCATATAAAAATTGCCTCCATAACAATTTAAGATATCTTATTTTTTCAAATATAAACTATATGTCTACATGCTTTACAGTATAAAGTTTGCAAAGGAGCATATTAATCAATTAAATGGACCAATATAACAACCAGTTACATAAAATTTTATTTCATATGATAACGGTACCCTATAGATTTTTTTTAATTTTACATCTTCATAATTTTGGCTTTATTTTTACTACAACCAATCAGAAAGTGAAGGAACATCTTTACCAGGGTCATAGAATTCTTAAGTACTCTTTTGGGGAGCTTTTGATGGGGGTCTTAGAGGAAAGTTTGGAGAGATTTCATTAGGGTGACAATAAATTTTTGAGAAATTAATTGAGGAATGTGTATGTGTTGATAGCTGCCTTCTCTTTCTCATTGTTAAGTTTCCCTTCAAACATCAAATTACTGGTCTTTCTGCTGCACGGGAGAATAGAAATCCATTTGCTTCAAATTGGCTAAGCATTATTCATTTTGGTATTTTCTGCCATGATAATTAGAGAATAGAAACCTGAATATTATATTTGCAAACTGCTGTAGTACAAGCAAGGTAGTGTGGAATATTAGTAAGAACCCTAAATCATATGTCAATGTCCAGATCTGTTGCTAATCTTCTATTCGACTCTGGAAAAGAGGTTTCCTGTTCCCTTTCTCATCTACAAACTAAAAAGATCATTCTCAGGAATCTGTTAAGTTCTCTCCCAGTTCTGAATCCTGCAGCACTATGTACATGGTTTCTTATCTTTTTAAGAATGATTTTAATATTTTAAAATATTATTTTAAATTTAAAAAATTTAAATATATAAAATTTTAAAATAAATTAAAAATTTAAAATTATGGATGTATACATCAGAGTTGTACTATACTCAAGTGCTCTAATAATTCTTTTGTTGTTTCATAGACCTCAATATTCCTTCCAAAAAAGCAGATCATATCTCATCCATAAATCTCCATACTCCGTTACTCTTGTTCATGTCCTCTAAAAATTTCACCTCGAGACCAACCTAAGATATATATGTGTATATATATATACATGTTTATATATGTACATATAGAGTCATATATAATCATGTATATATAGAAATATATGTATATATAGATTATGCATAAAATACTCATATCATATATATATGTAATGAGTTCACTAAGTGGTTACAGATTTTCAAATTCTCATTATTTAAAGTTTTACTTAAATGAAATATGTTCATTGTAGCATAATGGAAAAAATAAAGCATGAATTCAAATTCTTCAATTATTTGCCAGGATTCATTATTCACACTAATTTGGGGCTTCGATATTATATTATATTGAATATTATAAAAACTTTCTTTATTTTCCTC
>NC_058133.1:429025875-429034089 GCF_016433145.1 Gracilinanus agilis | reverse complement strand
TTTTTTTTGGTTTTCAGAGATAATCATATCTAACCTTGGCCCTGTACTGTTTTACACTTTTGTCAATAAATTGGATGGAAGTTATCAATTTTTTCTGAGAATATGACATTGGGTTTAATAAAATACTGGATGACAGAATTAGGGTACAAAAGCTTTTAAACTCTCTAGAAATATGAAATAAATCTAATGACATACAGTAAATCTGAAAAAGACCTGGATGTCTTATCAAGCTCATTATAAACCAATAGTGTAAGAAAGTAGCTAAGAAAGCATTTGTGATCATAAGCAAGAGAGGTATGTGTCCTGCCATGTCCTGCACATGGAAGGTGGAAATCCTGCTCTAGGTTGCCCTTGTAAGCCTCCATCCAGAGTATCATGACTGGTACTGCATTGCTAAGAATGATAGTGATGGCTGAACTAATTGTGATATATGCTTGTAGTAAAATACTGTTGTGTCATAAGAAATAACAAACTAGATCACAAAAAACCTGGAAAGACTTATATGAAGTGATTCAAAGTGAAATGAGCAGAACCAGGAGAATTTGGAAAACAAAAAATGTCTGATGATCAACTCTGAATGACTTATTATCAACAAGGTAAGGATCCAAGACAACTCTACAAGACTCATAACAAAACAAAAGGATATCCACTACTATAAAAGGGACAGAGTCTGAATGAAAATTGAAACCATTCTCTATTTACTCCATGAATTTTCCTCTAGTGTAAACAATGTGTCTTCTTTCACAATGCAACAAACATGGAAATATGCATTATATGATAATATATGTCCACACTGTATCATATTATCTGCCTTCTTAGGGAAAGGACAGAGTAGAGAGAGATCATGGATTGCAAAATGTCAGTAAACAAATAATAAAAAATTGTATTGACATATGATCTAGAAAAGAAAATTTATATATTAAATAAAAGAAACAATAATAAGTTGGGGTTAATGCTTCTATTTTTTATTATCCTTATTTTTGATTGACATATCTTCCTACTAGACTATGAGATTACCTCAAAAGCCATACTTCACAGGGGTACATTAAACCTTGAGAATTCAGCATGGACCTAGACATTGTCTTGAATTGCTTTATTTAAGAATGCAATGGAAAGGAATTAGATTATTTCTTAACCAACAAGGACAGGACTCAGAACAATAAATAGAAATCAGAGAAGTACATTTAGGCTTGATTTAAGGAGAAATATCTTCTCAGCTGGACCAACCACTTAGCAATATGAAATTGGCCATAAAATCAACATAAGCCAATTGTGGTGTATTTTTTAAATCCAATTTTAAAATTTCATGTAAATCATATAATTTACATGTGAATTGCTGCCTAAGAAGTTCCTGGGTGGCCCCTGTATTCCCTTTTTCAACTCTACCTCAAGTAATAGTGGTCAAATTAATATCATTCCTGGAAAAAATGAGGCAATCAATGTATAGTCCTTCAGTGCTACAGTTCCTGTAGCATGAAAGACAAAACAATAAAAGCAAAATGGGAAATTATAGTGGGTACCTATCTTCCAAGAGCAGCTGGTAGAATTGATCTTCTGATGTTTTGGACATTCTCCCTCTTATGGAGAGAAGTTCCTGGGCTAGCTGAACTAAGGTAAACTTTCTATAATCAACTTTTTTTCTATTCTGATAATTACATATAACACCTCTGTAAAATAAATTTTAAAATCACATTTAAGACCTACAAGATGTTTTGCATACATCTGATCCTCACAAAAATTATATGAGGTAGGCGTTTTACTATTCTTTTGTTATATCTGAGAAAACTGAGTCTCTGAGAGGTTATGACTTGCCCAGGGCCATACAACAAACACGTTTCTAAGGTGAGCTTTGAACTCATTTTCTTGACTCCAAGTACACTGCTCTATTTATTTTGCTACTCTGCCTTGAAATATCTGATACTTTGAAAAGCAATACTACTTCTGGACTTGGAGAACCTGAGTTCGATACTGCCTCTTTAATTTACTACTTTAGTGACCATGTTACTTCGGTGGGTTTCAGTTTCCTCATCTGTTAAATGAGGGCTTTGGATAGATGGCCATATGTGAACCTAAAACATCAAATGAAATGTTGTAATGTAGACAGGACAAGTGGGAGAACTTTTACTGCCGTAGAATTAATTATCTGACTGGGTAATCCAAGTAAATCTTAGACTGCTATAAGAATTTGGGAAAACCACATAAAGAGGTAGAACTAAGATGTCTATAAAAGCAGTTATCACAGTGCCTGAAAGAAGTTCTGGGAGCCATAGATGAATCCCTAGGCTGTCCTCTCATGTGTAACATGGAAAATGGCAACATGTTAAGAATTCTCAACTCAACTGTTCATGACATGGTGTAGTAAAGACGTGAATTACAAGAATACCACTGGCCTTGCTACTGTCACATTCAAAATGGGGGCATTTGCTTATATTCGTTATTCTATCACCACTACTATTCTCATATTTATGGTGGAATTCACTCCATTTTAGCATATTATATATTGCTTAAATACATTTAAAAATTATAATATTTCTCATGTGACATATTTAATATATGAACAACATGGAATTATTGTATCCACAAAGTCCTTTTTTCAGTGTCATAATTTTACCACATCTATCCACTAAAACAACAATACAATATACAATACAACACAATATAATAGGTAAGCCTTTATATCATATGAATTGAGTCTGGAATTGAAGTTGTTACTAGTTTTAGACTGATTACTAGCTTCATCATTTTTAAGCATTTTTCTAATTCTGGGGTGAAAAAATTCATCTCAAGAGCCAAAAGTTATTTTACTAAGTTTTAAAAATATTAACTAGAAGATGAAATAAAATGATATTTAATCATTTTAAGTCATTATTTTTAAAACCATGGGGATTTATTATAGCCTCATCTGGTTATGGTCTGATCTCCAAATATAGAAGAGGAAATGCTCATATCCATTGGTGTAGATATCCTTCTAAAGGACATACTAATTAAGGATGACCTAGTTAAAATGCCTGCAGTTCAGGACAGGGTAGTAAATTTTAAATTAAATTACTTAAGGTCAGCAAAGTTAAGAAGTTCATAAACGAAAGTTATATTAGTGAAATCCTTTCAATTAGGACTATAGGTAAATGACTGTTTTTTTAAGTGCATGTGTTGATAGTTACTTAGCAATGTTGTATTTAATTTTTAGTTTTTTAAAAATACTTTTGTAGAAAGAAGACCTTATAATTGGATTGAACACTGAATATGAACCTAAGGATTTTAATTTAAAATTTCATTCATTTTCCTCATTTTATTCATAAATGGAATTGTTTCTATGTATTCTGAGAGGCCTAGGGTGTAAAAGGGAACTATTTGTTCTCTTTGAGTTTACACTTGTGAAAGGGAATCTATTATTCTCTTTTACCAAGTTGGAGCTAACACTTTGGTTAACAATAACTTAAATAGCCCTACTTAATATCTCACTAGATTGTGAAGGCAGGATTAACTCTCCTTTATCTACCTTTTAATTGGATCAACAAAAGCTGGAACTAGGAGAAGAGACTTGCAAACCACTTAGAGAATTCACACCCTCAGAAACTCAATCAGGCAGGGACCTGTGAACCCTTTTGATGAGTATTCACCCCTCCAGAAGGTGAGAATTGGTTCCCACAAACACTGCCCCTTGGGAAATGCTAGAATATTTTGAAGCTGTGATTGGCCCCTGTAAAAAGGGGAAAAGACAGGAGCCCACTATATAACAGGCTCTGAATTTCTGGGGCTAGAGTAGGAAGTAGAGTCCAAAAAGGAAGTCGGCTTATCAAGAAGGAGTTGGACTTCAAGAGGGAAGTCAGCTTCAAGAAGGTCAGCTCAAGGAAGAAAGTCAGTCTCAGGAATCACCTTTGGCTTGAGTCATTGTCTTGACCTGCCTCTTGAAGTCAACTTGGCTGAGTGAATAGCTGGCTTTCATTTCCTATCTTCTGGAGAGAGTTTAATTCCTGTTTAAAGTCAACAAGTCCTGGCTGAGTTGAACACCAGAGCAATATTTAGTTAGATAAGTTAATGTCTTCTCTACCCTTTTGTATTTCTTTGCTTTTACTCTTTCCACCTGTTTTGTAAATGAAAGCTTTTTAAGACATTTCAACTTTGAGCAATAATACTTTGAATTAGCAACCACCACTCTTATTAATTAATAATCTTCATATATTTTAGCCAACCATTAATTTTCACCTTTACAAGGGCCAACAGAAGAGCATAGCAGCAACTGATGACACAGTAGAGTGTTGGATCTGAAGTCAGGAAGAACTGAGTTCATAATCTAGTATCAGACACTATGTGACTCTGGGTAAGTTATTTAATTTCTCTTTTCTATATTTGCCTCAACTGTTAAATGCGGGAAATAATAGCACCTATCTCCCAGTGTGATTTTGAGGATCGAATGAAATGATATTTGTATTCTGTAGTACAGCACTTGTCACAAAGTAAGTATTATATAAATGTTTATTTCTTCAGGAGAGTACTTTTAATTTCTTTTACAATATTAGGATGGAAGGGTAATAATGAAAAATTAGGGTAATGTTGAAAGAGAAGAATGAGTATGAAAGTTCTACTGATATGAAATGATTTGATCACTACTAGCTTTGAAAATGGCATCATGAGAAACTTAAAGACTGAAACAATGCCTCCTCTAATTTGGAAGAAAAGTCCCATATTGACATAAAGTTTAAAAAGGAATAAATAGGTTAGAAAATTAGCCAACAGCAAAAAAAACAAAAACAAACAAAAAAAAAACCAAACCCTTGCTACAAAAATTTACTATAGTGATAAGAAAGATAAATAAATTAATAAAAAGAAAACAATGTCGAAACAACTATAAGGAAATCCCCCCCCCAAAGGATGTTAGATACAAGCCCAACAAGAATTCCTGGAAGAGCTCAAAAAGGATATTAAGAATCAATTAAAATGATAGAGGAAAAATTGGGAAAAGAAATTAAAGTGAAAAGAGACAACAGCTTGGTAAAAGAGAAGCAAAAAAATCTTGAAGAAAATAATACCTTATAAAACAGCATTAACCAAATGGTAACAGAGACAAAAAAAACCCTGTCTGAAGGAGAAAATTCTATAAAAAGCAGAAATGGAAAAAAGAAAGAGGATATGCAAAAATAACCTGAACAAAGAACAACTGAAAAAGAAGATTTGGGAAAATGGAAACTAATGACTATGAGACTTCAAGAAACAATAAAACAAAATCAAAATAATCAAAAATAGAAGAAAACATGACACTTTTCTTTAGAAAAGCAAATTATCTAGAAAATAGATTTGGAGAGAGAGAATTTATAAATCATTTGACTACTTGAAAGCCAAGACCTGGGAGAAAAAGACTAGGCATCTTATTTCAAGAAATGATCAATGAAAATTACCCTGATATCCTAGAATCATAAGGAAAAATAGAAATTAAAAGAATACATCAATCGCCTACTGAAATAATTCCGCAAATGAAAACTCCCAGCAATATTATTGTCAAATTCCAATACTATGAATTCAAGGAGAAAATATTGCATCTGGCCAGAAAGAAAGTATTAAAATATTATGAATACACAGTCAGGATTAGGCAATATTTAATACTTTTCCACAGTGAAAGAGAGGAGGACTTGGATTAGGGTATTATTAAAGCAAAGTCACTAGAATTACAACCAAAAATAATATACCCAGCAAAAATGAGTATAATCCTTCAGAGGAAAAATTAAATATTTAATGAAAAAAAGGACTTTTAAGTATTCCTAATGAAAAGATCAGAGCTAAATAGAAAGCCTGATGGTCAAATACAAGACCCAATGGAAGTATAAAAAGGTCAACATGAAAGATAAATCATAAGGGATTCAATAAAGTTGTTTCCATTCTTACATGGGAAGATGATACCTATAATTCCTAAGATTGTTATCATTATTAAGATGATTAAGAGTGCATATAAGTACAGGGAATGGGTATGAGTTGACTATAATGTAATTATTTTTTAAAAAAATAAAATTAAAATATGAGAAAGAAGGATACACTGGGAGAAAGAGAAAGGAAGTGGAAATATGGGGGAAATTATCTCACAGAAAGAGACAAGAGAGAAAGAACTTTTATAGTGGAAGGGAAGAGAAAATTGGAATTGGGGCAATGCTTGAATATTACTTTCATTGCAATTGGTTCAAAAAGGGGATTACATATACATTCACTTGCATATTTAAAAAAACTGTCACATACAAGGGATATATGAATGTAATGAGATAAGAGAAGATGGGGAAGGGCAGTTTACTCATGGAAGGGAGGATAGTTTAAGGGAGAAAGTGGTAAGAAGCAAAATAAACTCTGAGAATGCACACGGTGGAGAGAGAGAGAGAATAAATAAGGGAAATAGGATGGAGGGAAATGTGCAATTAGTAATCATAATTATCAATATGAAGGGGATTAATTTAATTATAAATTGGAAGCAGACAGCAGAATGGATTAAAAATCAGAATTGAACAATATATTGTTTAAAAGAAAAACACCTGAAACAGAGAATCGCACAGAATAAAAATAAGAGACTGAAGCAGAATCATTTGTTACAAATGAAGTAAAAAAAAGGTAGAGGTAGAAATCATATCTCAAGCAAAGCAAAAGCAAAAATAGACCTAATTGAGAGATAAGTGGGAGAGCTACATGTTGCTAAAAAATCCCATAGACAATGAAGTAATATCAAAACTAAACATACATGTACCAAATGGCTTAACATCTAAATTCTTAAAGGAAATGTTAAATAAGTTATGGTAGGAAATAGATAGAAAATTAATATTGTGGGAGACCTCAGCTTCCATCCCTCAGAGCTAGATAAATCTAACCATGAAATAAACAAAAAAGAAGTTAAAGAGATGAATAGAATTTTATAAAAATATGATATGATAGAATTCTGGAGAACAATAATGGGAATAGAAAGAAGTTTACCTTTTTCTCAATTGTACATGGCACTTGCACAAAAATTGACCATGCATTAAGGCATAAAACCCTCACAACCAAATGCAGAAAAATAGAAATATAAATGTGCCTTTTTCAGACCATAATACAATAAAAACATATTAAATAATGGCCATGGAAACATAGATTTAAAATTAATTCAAAACTAAACAACTAATCCTAAAGAATGAATGAGTCAAAAAAAATTAAAAAGCAATCAATAAATTCATTAAAGAGTATGACCACAATGAGGAAATATACCAATATTTATGGGATGCAGCCTAGACAGTATGTAGGGAGAACTTTATATTTCTAAATGTTTACTTCAATAAAGAAATGGAGGATAGGTTCAACCCTAGGGAAACTATGGATAAAATTTGAAGACTACAGTAATAAAATCATATTTCAATAAATGCAGAAAAAGTCTTTGAGAATATACTATACCCATTCTTATTAAAATGATGAGAAAACATAGGAATTAATGGATTTTCCATAAAATGATAAATAGTACCTATCTAAAACCATCAACAAGCATTATCTATAAGCATAATCTAGAAGCCTTCCTAGTGAGATCAGAGATGAAGCAAAAATATTGTTATTACCACTATTAATCAATATTGTACTAGAAATGTTAGCTATAGTAATAATAAGAAAACAGAAATTGAAGGAATTAGGAGAGGCAATGAGTAAATAAAACTTTTTAAGATGATATGATGATATACCTAGAAAATCCTAGAAAACCAATTAAAAACCTACTTGAAATAACTTCAGCAAAGTTGCAGAAAACAAAACAAACCCACATAAACCACTGGCATTTCTCTTTATTTCCAACAAAGTCCAACAGGAAGAAAAAGAAAGAGGAAATTCATTTCAAATAACTGCAGACAATATAAAGTAGTTGGGATTCTTCCTGCCAAGACAAACCCAGTCAATTAAAGGCTTAAATCAAGTGCAATCTTCTATGTGGAGTCTTTTGTCATACTTGCCACCAGTTGTTACAAACTCCCTTCATTCAAATGATTTTGTAATGTTTTACATATACTCATCTATGCACACATTTCTCATGTAAGCTCTTGCATGTCAAGAACTGTTTCCATTTTGTCTTTGTATTACCAGAACAGTTAATAAAAAGATAAGAAATATGTCATAGTATAGTTTTATGCCTATATGTTACCTTTTGTCCTTGGAAAATACCATGTAGACTCCATCTGATTTTTAACATTAATAGGAGGGAGGGAGGGAGGGGGAGAGAGAGAGAGA
>NC_058133.1:428839344-429025776 GCF_016433145.1 Gracilinanus agilis | reverse complement strand
GAGAGAGAGAGAGAGAGAGAGAGAGAGAGAGAGAGAGATTGATTTCATCTTTTAGCCCAGAGGAAAGTCTATCATTTTAAGTGTAGGTTCCCCAAATGTCTTTAGCACACCAGAAATGATCAGAAATGTATATAAAGTAAATAATCTTTCAAAGGTTTTTCAAAATTCATTAGACCTCAAAAATTTTATTTGGTCCATAAAATATTCATTTGTTGAATGGAATTGAATTAGTCCTGACTGTGTTAAAATAACTTCTTATCCATTTTTCCTATTACTTGTCAAACAAGTAGACTGAAAATATAGCCATCTATATAAAAAAATAGACTAAAATATTTTTACATATGCAGATTCCAATTAAATCAATAAACATCATATAGAAAAATATATCAATTTCCTTCTATCCTTGAGTTATTTTAGCTATGTTAACTATGAGTAATTTTATGTATCCAAGTTCCATTCATTCACAATAACATGGAGGATGCCCAAAGTTGGACAAGGTCTAATTTTCATGGCTAAATCATGATTCTCAGAAACATCCTATGATTCGGTATGGATTTAACAACAAAACACCATTTACTTAATTTGTGCTCACTCCTATGAAAGTCACAGAGAGTGTATAATGTAGGATTTGGAGTCAAAAGACCTAGATTTAAGATATTGCTCAGCCACCTAAAATCTGCATGTTTTGAGGCAATGCACTTCAGAACTCTACCTGTAGAATGATTAAAGTTAGACCCACTGGTCTTGAAAGTTTCTACTATTTCAAAAATTCCAAGATTTTGCAAAATTATTCCTGATAAAAGGTGAAACAGGTTTGTATAAGAAAGCAAGATGCCAAAGGAAGCTAAAAATCGATGAGGAAACATTTTTTTTAAAAAAACTTCATTTAGTATGGAGCCAAATAGTACAATAAAAAAGGATGCTATAATTTACCATGATCTCTAGGAACTCTGATACAGTCACTACCACTTGCTGTCAAAGAACTGGAAACTATCCATCAATTGGAGAAAGACTGAAAAAAGTTATGGTATATGATTATAATGGAATACTATTAAGCTATAAGAAATGAAAAACAAGATGATCACAAAAAAATTGCACTTTACAAATGGATGCAAAGTGAAGTGAGCAGAACCAGGAGAGCATTACACAAAGTAATAGCAATAATATAAAACAATCAACTATGAAAGACTAAACTATTGCAAGCAATGCAAGGATCCAGTATAGCTACAAGAGAAATGATGAATGGATATATAAAAAGAAACAAAAAATATTGCATTTCTAAAAGTAATGTTGCCATACCAAAATTCCCTTCAATAATGATATATCATCCTTGATAGTCCTTAAATTATTGCAGAAAGTTATATCTAGGTCCTGATAAGTATGAATTATCAATATGTTAAAGTGGTCATGTTTTTCAAATTCACACTATTCAAATTTATAATTATATAAAATAAAGTACTTTGTTTCAGGGCAATTTAAATATCCTGTATGAATCTAAATGCTGCAAAAGAGATTCATTATTCATATTAATCATGATCTATCTATAAATAAAATGTATGGGGACAGTATAAACTAAAATTTTATTATAGAATTCATTTTTTGGTACTAAGGTTATTTGCTTCTCCATAAACAGTATATGTAGCCTTTGCATTTATTAGTCTATAAGAAATTTCACTTTCTGTTCTAAATCCCTCCTGATTAGAGAAATGAAAATTAAAACAACTCTGAGATACCACCTTACACCTAGCAGACTGGCCAATATGGCACCAAAGGAAAGTGATGAATGTTGGAGGGGATGTGGCAAAACTGGAACACTAATACACTGCTGGTGGAGTTGTAAATTGGTCCAACCATCCTGGAGGTCAATTTGGAACTATACCTAAAGGACTTTAAAAGAATGCCTACTCTCTGACCCAGCCATAGCACTGTTGGGTTTGTACCCCACAGAGATAATAAGGAAAAAGACTTGTACAAAAATAGTTATAGCTGTGCTCTTTATGGTGGCAAAAATTGGAAAATGAGGGGGTGTTCATCAATTGGGAATGACTGAAAAATTGTGGTGATGGAATATTATTGTGCTGAAAGGAATAATGACCTGGAGGAATTCCATGTGAACTGGAAAGAACTCCAGGAATTGATGCAGAGTGAAAAGAGCAGAACCAGGAGAACATTGTTCACAGAGACTGATATACTGTGGCACAATTGAATGTAATGGGCTTCTCTACTAGCAGCAATGCAATGATCCAGGACAATTCTGAGGGACTTATGAGAAAGAACGCTATCCATATCCAGAGAAAGAACTGTGGGAACAGAAATGCAAAAGAAAATCATATGATTGGTCACATAGTTCGATACAGATGTGATTAGGGTTTTGATGTTAAAGAATCACTCTACTGCAAATATGAATAACATGGAAATAGGTTTTGAACATGTATAACCCAGTGGAACTGCTTGTCAACTTCATGAGGGAGTAGGAAAGAGCAGGGGGCACGGGAATCATGAATCATGTAACCATGGAAAAATATTGTAAATAAGATTAATTAATTAATTGATTAATTAAAAAAAGAAATTTCATTTTCACTATTCTGTTTACAAACATGCATCTTCTTCATATCACATTACCCACTTAACACTAAGCAAACAAAAACGTTTGGCAAATGAGCATAAGCTCCAGGTAAAACCATAAGCACCACGGAATTTTATTGTATAAATCACGAGTTCAGAATTATGTTTAGAATGTGCATTAGTTACAATGTAGTTGATTATAAAAATATGTTTTTAAACATCATGTCAGTTAGGCACTTATTAATTTTGAGGCTGTGACTTTGTCCTATTTTATACTGAAACAAAGAGCAGAATATCATGTGTATGTCTATATCTATATCTATATATCTATATAGCTGCTATATTCAGTTTTTCCCAAGATATAAACCATGTTAAGAAATTGTGCACAAGAGGCTATCTTTTTAATCAAAATGCCAGTAAAGGAATCATAAGTAATAAACAAAATATACAACCATCTGCAACTAATTTCCAGTTTTCTATAGTCAGAAAACAGAGTTACAAAATGACTCCTATGAAAATACAATATTAACTGTTCTTAGTCATGCCTTGGGATATCAATGGTAGTTTTAGGACTACTCTCAAGAGGAACCTTTTAAAATTAATGTTATACCCTTTAATAACTGAGAAGTGAAATATTGTCAAACTTAAGCCCTAAGATTTCCCTAAAAATATCTATACCTAAATATAAACAATCATAATATTAAAAATCTTAGACCAGGCTGTTTATATAATGTACCACACGTTAGGAGTCATTGTTATTTCCCCCTTCTATGATTTTGTTAACCATCTACAATTATATTTTCTATGAAAAGATTGAGTAAGGTGAGATCTTACCATTTTCATATTGCATAAAACATTCAAATTTAAAACACAGTAGAAACCAAAATTAATCAGACAAAAGCTCCATTGGAGGAGACTAAACTCAGTAGTTAATTAATGAAATGATAGAATGACTCTACCAGACCTTTGCCTTAGAATTTAACTGAGTCTAGAATGAATTAATAGATATCTCTCTCCTAATATATTTGGCACATAGTCATCACTTCTCTTCTTACATACCCATAGCGAAGGAAAACTAACCATACCACAAATCAATTAACCTCACTCTCAGACCAGTCTAATGTTTGGAAAGTTTTTCCTTTTACATTAAATTGAAAATTTCCTCCATATAACTTTCACTCATTGATCCTACTTGTCCTCTCCACCCATCCAGACGTCAGGTGAAATAATTTTATTCTTTCCTCTATATGACATGTTCATATATTTGAACAAAATTACAATGTTCCCCAGAGGCAGCTATGTGACCCTGTGGATAAAACACTGGGCCCAGAATCTGGAAGACTTGAGTTCAAATGTGGTTTCAGATATCTACTATGTGATTTTTGGGAAAGTCAATCTTTTTTGTGTTAATCTGCTAGAGAGGTAAATGGCAAACCTTTCAGCATCTTTGCCAAGAAAACCCCATGGAGATTCCTGGCATGATATGTTCCATAGGGTCTTGAAGAAATAGACATGACTGAAAGATTGAACAACTTCATAATCCCCACTAAATATTTTCCTCTCCAGGATAAACTTAATTCCTTTTATGACATGGCATGAACTTCTAATCACCATCATATTCAATCTCAGAGAACTGGATTTTTAAAAAGAAATTATTTCCAATTGATAAATGGCCCAAGAATATGAATAAACAATTCTGAGATGAAGAAATTAAAACTAACTTTAGTCATATGAAAAAACACTCCAAATCACTACTAATTGTAGAAATATAAATTAAAACAATTCTGAGGTACCACCAACTGGCTAATATGACAGAAAAGGAAGATAAAAAAGTTTGAGGGGATGTGGAAAAATTGATACACTAATGCAGTATTGATGTAACTATGAATTGATACAATCATTCTGGAGAGTGATTTGGAACCCTGCACAAAGGACCATAAAACTCTGCATAGCCTTTGACCAAGCAATACTACTACTAGGTCTGTATCCCAAAGGGATCAAAGCTAGATAAGAAGGACCTACTTGCACAAAAATATTTATAGCAGCTCTTTTTCTGGTGACAAAGAATTGACAACTATAGGGATGTCTATCCATTGGGGAATGGATTGGGTCATCAGAAATGATGAACAGAACAATTCCCCAAATCCTCAAAAGACTTATATGAAATGATTCAAAGTGAAGTGGTAGAATCAGAAGCATGTCGCACATAGGAATAGCAATAATGTATGATAGTCAACTGTGAATGACTCAACTATTAGCAGCAATGCAAGGATGTACGAGGATTCCTAGAGACTCACAGTAGAAAAAGCTACCCACTGTCCTAGAAGGAACTGATGGTGTCTGAATGCAGATTAAAGCATCCCATATTTTACTGTACTTACTTCATGAGTTTTTTTCCTGATATAAGTGATATGTATCTTTCACAACATGATGAATATGGAAATATATATTACATGGCAGCACATGTATAATCTACATCATATTATCTGCCATTTCAACAAGAGGGGAAGACAGGGAGGGAAGATGAAAGAAAGGGAGGGAGGAGGGGAAAAATCACAAAATGTCAGAAAATATGTATTAAAAACTTTCTACGTGTAAAAATAAGGTTTATACAGTACTTTGAAAAAAGAAGTTAGTTAGTATACAGTTGTATGCATGTATAGAATTATAGTTTATTTATATAGTTTTATACAAAACACAAAAACATATATTTATATTTTAAGGCTTAGTGAACTCCTCAATTGGGGTTCAGTGGTACACATTTTCCCCACCCCACTCCTTTCCTCTTTTTTTCTCTCTCTTTCTCATTGTCTCTATATATGTATGTACTTCTCTAGGTTTAAAGATAGATAGTATATGTATTTATTTTTCTATTGTCTATTCCATTCAATATGCTCAGGTTCTTCCCGTAGATGTTTTGATATGACATAGGTTGAAATGGAGCACACATTTTTTAAATCTTCAGCCTCACTATGTGACCAGTCCACCTCTTTTTTCATCATCATATATCTATTTTATGTTATCTCATAGCCTTTTTGGTGCACATTTCTCCAGTAGTAATATACTGTAGCTATTCATTCCAACTATGAGATACTCTATTTCCCCTTATGTGACCTGTGGCTTTAATTCTTCAGAGAATGTGGTATTCCATGATTCATAGTCATTTAACATCAATGAATGAATACTGCTAAAAAGATGGCCTTTGTGTCAGGAAGAAGCTTGGGCTCACAAAAAAAGTATAATGCAATTTCTCAAATACAATCTGGGCTACTTTTCTTCTTCCCACTCAATTCCAGTTCTGGGCAACTTAAAGTAAACACGTGTGTGTGTGTGTGTGTGTGTGTGTGTGTGTGTGTGTGTGTACAACTATCATCCAGAAATAGACTAGAGATAGAGATATTTCATTAGAATTGTTTTTTTTAAAAGCTGTAGGAGTAAGATCCCTGTCTTCAGAAAAGTAGCTAATGAAAAAAGCAGAGAAAAAAATAACAAAGTAATATATTACCTGCTATTTACATTTCAAACTACTTTTAAATTGTATCTAACAGAATGTGCTTTGGTAATTGACTATTAAAATTTTTTTGAAGAATTTCATACATTTTGGAATTTCATAAATCTTTACTCCTCAGTCCCAGCTCAGTGAAGACTTTTAAAAAATATATTATTAAATAACCAGCCTAACCCCAGGAAACCATTTACCCTTGGCTTGACCATTAGGACTATCTGATAGGACCAAACACAGGGCATCTTTTCTTTTGCCCACCATGATTCACATTAGCCTCTAGTGGGGGAATGGAGGAAAAGCGCCCCTACGTTTCCCTCCCCAACCCTGGGAAAGATAGTCTACTCAGAATTAGAGGCACTCTTTAATAACTGAGCTAGCTGAGGTTGAATACTTCAAATATGCTTGAGCCTCCATCCTCCACCAATGATTCTGGCTCTGGAACTGTATCAAGTCCTATTCTGACTATTAAACAGTACTAGGATTTGGACTTCTGCCCTGCCACTTTGGGTACCACCGCTCCTCCCCCTAATATTTCTTTCTCAGTGGTTGATAATAAAATCAGTATCAGCTACTGAGAAGTCATGACCATCTACTACCCTATGGCTTCTCTCAAAATCCCTATGATTCTGAGTCAAAGACCAATTAAGCCAAAACTCCCTTTCCTGAAAACCAAAATTCGTCAGTCAACAAACATTTCTTAAGCACTTACTAAGTGCTAAGTTTTGGGGCTACAAAGAAAAAAATATAGTCCCTGATTTTGGCAGCTTACCTTCTAAGGGAGGAGACAATATGTTCAATTATAGGAATATTCAAATACATACAAAGCAGATCAAAGGGGAAGACACTAGCACCAAGGTGACCCAGAAAGGTCTCTTATGGAAGGTGGCAGTTAGTATGAGTTTTTGAGGAAGCCATGAAAGTTCAGGTAAGAGGGACAGTAATCATAATGGCATAGAGATAGGAGATGTACTTTTAAGGCATAGAAAAAGTAAAGTGTGAGAAGACTAGAAAGGTATATTGCAGCAAGATTATAAAGACCTTTAAATGCCAAAAAGATGATCTGCTATATGATCCTAGGATTAAATAGGGAACTCTTAGAGGGAGAAATATAGTCAGACCTACATTTTAGAAAAATTACTGTGGTAGCTGAGTGGAAAATGGATTAGAATGAGGAAAAACAAGGCAGGGAGATCATTTAGATGGCTATTTCAATAGTCTGGGGAGTTGTGTAGATAGAAAGACAATAGTCCACATGCCAACCCATTCTTTCATTTTTGTTTCATTTTACTTATGCCTACTAAATTAGTGAAGAGGAAATTGAGCTGTGGATTGGCTTTCTACCTAGCATGTGTGATAAAGTAAAATAAAGGGACCCTCTTCGTTCTACTACCTTTATTTTCTTGACTTCAAATGGGTATCCAAAGATTTTAGCAGAAGTCAAATTTTTAGCAGAGGTTACAAGCATAACTTGGAATGTAAAACAGAAAACCTATAGATGAAAAATGGACACTTACCCACCAATGATGGCAGAGTGTAGAGATTTTAAATATCTCCATTTCTTAAGAAGAGGCAAGAAAATCAATGTACTCCCAAAGTATATTATATAAAATACTTTGGTCACTAGCCACTCATATACAGTGATAAGATTCCCAAAAGAGTATAGGAAATGGAAATGATTAAACTAAAACTCTTCATCCTAAAGTAATGTGGAAAGGTTTGGTGAGAGAAAGAAGAAAAGAAACAAGCCTTCTCCCATCTGTGCTGATAGATGGCAAATAATGGTTCTGAGTGAGTTAATTTGAAGAAGCTTCTGCTGATCCTAAACTAAAGATCATTTCAGATGGAACCCATTCCAAATATGAGTCCTTGCATTTGTATTCAAATCTAAAGCACAGTTACTCTGCCAACTTGATTCCAGTCACAAGCATTGCAGTTTTCACAAATCAAATAAATAAGTTCCTGTATTCTGGGCCTTTTAGTGTCACGTGTTATTAGAAATTTTGGGGACCTTGAACTACATTTCCCATGAGCCCACTGGCTTCCTGTTGTTATGCAATGATGTAGACAGAGGGATAAAACTGAGGGATGAGCATTTCACTTCCTCTTTGCTACCTATTCACCATGGTGAAAGCTGGGAACAGTGGGGCTTTTGAATTGACTAAACTAGCATGGCATATGGCTTTATTTTCTAGTAGGTACTAATAAATCTTTACAAACCATAATCATAATATTTTTAAAGTTATTATATATATTAATTTTATTTTTTATATTAAAAACCTCTTTTCACTAACACTTTGTTAAAGAAATTATCTTTGTTTCATCAATCTTGAATATAAACATTTATTATCAGGCTATAGACTGATGAGAAAAAGAGAGAGAGGCAGAAAGAGAGACACACAGAAAGACAGAGAGAGAGAGAGGCAGAAAAAGAGACACACAGAGAGAGACAGAGAGACAGAGAGACAGAGAGAGAGAGAGAGAGAGAGAGAGAGAGAGAGAGAGAGAGAGAGAGAGAGAATAATTGTAGCATTAGGTACAAAGAGCATAAATAATAATATTGAGACCACAAGGGATTATGTAGATGAGCTAGAGCATGCTGAAACATCTTTCTTCATCTCATCTTTTACCTAGCATGACAATTATTTAACCCATGATTTTTTAAAAAAAATCTTCCATCAAAAAAAAAAAAATGTTTTCTCTCCTGTCAGAATGATTGCCTGTCTGCATTAGGAAAATCAACATCCTTAAGAAGCACATTATTATGGTGGGAAGATCTCTGAAACTGAAATGAGTAGATCTGGATTCATGAACTAGATCCTATGCTTACTAGCTATGTCACAATATACAAGCCCATTGATCTCTGGGCCTCACTTTCCATAACTATAAAATATGGCTACTTTCAAGTCACTGAACATTCAACAAGGGAAGTCTACTTTTTCCCCAAACACAATAAAAGTGTTTAATAAGGATAAAGTAGCACTAAATTTCTTTGAACGTGCCTTGCCCACATCTCAATCTGAAAACACCATCTGGTCAGCAAATCATCAAGGTCTCTGTGGTTTTAGGGAACTACCAAATCTGAAAGACCTCAACTACAGCAGCTGGGACTGGGGATCAGAAAAACAGTGGTTCCATTCCATCTGTTTCACAGGAGTCTAGTGAGGAGAGTGAAGGAAAGGAAAGGGAATGAATGTGCTAAGTGGTTTTCCAGATATTATCTCATTTGATCTTCATAAAAACCCTCTGAAGTAGGTGCTATTATTATCCTCATTTTATAGATGATGACACTGAGCCAATCAAAGGTTAACTGATTTGCTTAGGGCGAGATCAATAATCTGGGTACAAAACTGAAATCAAGTCTTCTTAACTATAAGTCTAGATTTCTATCCCTGTTGCCTGCTTTGTAAATGCTAAAAGACTATATAAATCTTAATTTTTTATTGAGGGTCATGACATTTCATACTCTTAGTGGAAGCAATCACTTGAAGGAAATGATCTAGTATTCTTAATTTAATCTCTTTCCCATAACTCCTGGCAATGAATTCCAAAGCAAACCATTCTGTGATGTATTTAGGCATAGTCTTCATTCAGAGCATTTGGGAAAAATGAACAAAATTAATTGTGCAGGCAGTAGACAAAGGGGGTAATAATGAGAGGTCTCTCTCTCTCTCTCTTACACACACACACACACACACACACACACACACACACAGAAATAAGGATAAAGTAGCTCTAAATTTCTATGAATGTGCGTGGCCCACACTCACTCCCTCTCTTCTTGTGATCAGTTGGTCAGTGTACAAAGTCCTTCATAACCTAGGTCCATGATGGCAAATCTATGGCATGCATGCCAAAGATGGCACACAGAGACCTCTCTATGGGCACATGCATCATCACCTTCCAGAGTTAGTTACTAGAGAGGTAGAGGGACTCAAGCAAAACTTCTCCCTTCTCCCTCTCTACCTCACCTCCCCACCCTTCTGTCCAGAAGCCCAATGGAAATGCTTTCTCCCTCCCTTATTTGGGGCAAAGTGGGGGGGGGGCATGGCATGCAGTAGAGTGGTGGGGTCCAGCACATGGTCTCTAAAAGGTTCACCATCACTAACCTACCACAACCCCCCCACCTTTCCAGTTTTCTTATACCTTAGGTCCCCTCTAGGAACTCTTCAGTCAAGGGACACTGGATTCCTTGCTATTCTATGAACAAGCCACATCATTTTCCAACTCCATGCATTTTCACTGACTATCCTCCCTGCCTAGAAGGTTTTCTTTTCTCATCTTTTCCTGGCTTCCCTGGCTTGATGTTCAAGTTCAATCTAAATTCCCATCTTCTATAAGATTTTCCCAACTTTTCTTAATTCTAGTCCTTTTTGTGTTATTTCCTATTTAGTTGGTACTCAATTTGTTTGATTGTGAATTCCTTGAGGGCAAAGACTATCTCTCCTCTTTGTATCCCCAGTGTTTTGCATAATGCCTGGTATATAATGTTTATTATGCAATTCACTGACAGATGATAAAAATCTAGAATTTCTACAACTGGAGGAAAAATAAACAGGCTGTGCTTAAAATAAAATCAAATTAAATCAAATTTAAAAAATAAATAAGTAAATAAAATGGTGTGTTTGAAATGCCTACCCACACAAACACATATAAACAGGTTACTTGTGTTGGTGTGGGTAGGCATTTTATACGCACCCTTTTCTTAAGCTGATGGGAGCTTTTTCATCTGGAACTTAATATGGACTTCAAAGCATTTTGTATTGGACTGTTGGAGAAAGAGAAATCAATATCATTAATATCCAGATATAAAACAATTAACTGGGGCTCTAACAAGCCAATAGTCACAGTAAGCTGCTTTTGTAGAAATAGTGGAAATAATTGATTTAAGGAACTGCAACTGTCAACAACTAAAACTGAGTGATGATTTTGTCTGTACTTCCAGCTGAGGCACAATTTACATCCACAAACTAATTATTTCTTTTGAGTGGTTAACAAGTTTTATATTAATTTATGACCATGCTAAAAACTGCTAAATGGAAATTGGTGCAAAACATGAATATTGATCTCTGTTTTAAAGACAGCTAATACATATACTGTAGGTTTTGGTGAGAACAATGCTGAGATGAGTCTAAGTGTATTGTTATCATCATCAAGTCTTTAAAGGTTAAAATCAGCATTTGGGCATCTAATGATTTTTGGGTATGGAGGGAAGGGTAGCTTCACTAGCTTCATTGTTCAGTCAGTTGTGTACACCTCTTTCTGACCTTCCATGGTCTTTTATAGGCAACAACAATAGAATGGTTTCTCATTTTCTTTTCCAGTGGATTAGACAAAATGAAATAGATACTCTTAAGCTAAAAGCCATCTCTTGATAACAAAGAGGTAGAGAGAATCTTGAAGTTACTAATTCTAACTTCTTGCCATTCTATTTAATATTGAAAGTGAAAGAGATGCACTTTCTCTAGGCTAGTTATAATATATCTGTCCTTCGAGTTTCTCTGTTACCTTAAGAGGCATAAGAGAATATTTCTTTGCTTTTACTAATTATGTTTTCCATACTTGTGTTATGGGCAATGATGAATAGCTTAGTTTTATTTAACAGCTTTAGTTTTGAAGATATTGGCAAATATACATACATAAATTTTATCTCAATACTTCAAGGGTGTGGGAACATTAGGGGAAGAGCCAAGATGGCATAGTAGAGGAAGCAGTGAACTGAGTTCTCCCAACATTCCCCTCTAAAAAACTTTACAATGATACTTTAAATTGAATTCTGGCCTGGCAGAAGCAACAGATGTCAGAGTTACATATTCTTCCATCCCAAAAGAATACAGGAGATTAGGAAGAGACTGTGGAATGGGGGAAGAAGCCATTCTGGAGCTCAAGTGGATAAAACAAAAATAGTTGTTGGTAGTGACAGTAAGAGCAATATTTTGGGGAACTATTAAACCAGAGACACTAAGGCACCTGGGAACAGAATTTTTTTTCAGAAAAAAAATTTATGGTACTCCTTTTCTTTGTTAGCATTGATCACAGACCAAATGCTATTTGGTAACTCAATTGCCTATACTAACTTTGAGGGCAGAAATAAGCACTTTCAGTAAAAAGAAGGAATGTAAGTCCTGAGGTTCAGTATTATTTCAGGCTCCAAGGGATAAGGCACCCCTAATTTCTAGGTTCCAGAAGAGAGGGACCCTGTAGAACAGTATCAATTATAATCCCAAGGGATTGGGAGTCTTCCTGGGGAAGGACAAGAGTACACAACAGAGCAGTGACCACAAATCTCTCTAGATCATATTATCTCAGAAGCACTGAAAACTTCCAAACCCTCAAAATAGCTCTGAAAACAGTAGTGTAAAAAAGTCTGAAGTTGAAAACAGTCCCCCTTTCCTACCCCATCCCAGGAACAAAACTTAATAAAAAGTTCTAAATTAAGAAATAAGTTGTGAAGATGAACAACAACAACAACAACAAAAACCAACCTGATCATGAAAATATATTATAACAGGGAAGATAAAGAAAAACTCAGAAGAAGATCTTCTGATCTTCTGTAATAAAGTAAATATGATAAAGTAAATTATCTTCTATAAAAAGTAAATATAAATAAAGTAAAAATACTAAAGTATAAATATTTATAAGAAAAGCCTCAAAGGAAAAAAATTAGTTGTACACAAATCTAACAAGAATTTCTAGAAGGGTTTTTTAAAAGTATTTTCAAATTCAAATAAGCATGGTAGAGAAAAATGGTAAATAAATTAAAACAAAGGAAGAAAATAGTGAAAACACAATAGTTTGGTAAAAGAGGCAACAAAAAATACTGAAAAAATAACTTTATAAAACAGTATCAGTCAAATAGAAAAGAGGATACACAAATTCACTGATAAAAATAAATCCTTATATGGCAAAATTGACCAAGTAGGGGAAAAGATGCAAAAGTTTGCTGAAGAAAATAATTCCTTAAAAATTAAAATTGAGTAAATGGAAATTAATAACTCCATGAGGCATGAAGAAACAATAACATGAAGTCAAAAGAATGTAAAAATAGAATAAAATGTGAAATATATCTTAGTTAAAATAACTTAAGGTGAAAATATATCAGGGAGACATATTTTAAGAATCACTCGACTACTTGAGAGCCATGTCCAAAAAAAAATAAAAAGGGAGTCTAAACATTATATATCAAGAAATTATCATGAGAAACTGCCATGATATCCTATAACCAGAGGGTAAATTAGAAATGAAAGGGATATACTACTCAAACATCTAAAGAAGATCCCAAATTAAAAACTCTTTGGAATATTATAGCCACATTTCAGAGCTTCAAAGAGAAAATATTTCAAGCAGGAAAAAATACATCATTCAAATATCATGGTGCTTTCAGGACTGGAAACTTTAGAAGCTACCATCTTAAAGAAAAAGATGGCTTAGAGTACTTTAGTCTGCAAGGCAAAAGAGCTGAGATTATAACCTTGGGTTACCTAATCATCAAAACTGATTATAATTCTTTATGGAGGAAAAAGTAATATTTAATGAAATAGAGAATCTTCAAGCATTACTGATGAAAAGAAAATATCTGAATGTGAAATTTGCCTTCAAATACAAGACTTGAGAGAAAAAGAGAAATCATAAAGGTCTCATTAAGGTTAAACTATTTACTTTTATATATGGAAACATAATACCTATATGTCCTAAGAACTGTACCATTGGGGGGCAGCTGGGTGTCTCAGTGAATTAAAAGCCAGGCTGAAAGATGGGAGGTCCTAGGTTCAAATCTGGCCTCAGACACTTTCTAGCTATGTGACCCTGGGCAAGTTACTTAATCTCCATTGCCTAGCCCTTACCATTCTTTTGCCTTAGAATCAATACATAGTATTAATTTTAAGCTGGAAGGTAAGGGTTTAAAAAAAACTTTGTCATTATGATGGCAGTTGGAAAGACTTTACATAGAAAGAGAGTGTAGGATTCTGTTGAATATTTGGGATGAAGTAAATAAAAATGAATAAGTAAGAAAGAGAGATTCCCTAGGAGAAGGAATAAGGGAGATAAAGAATGGACAAAATTATAGCACATAAAAGAAGTATGTAAGTAAGAGCTTTTACACTTGAGGGAGAAATGAAGGGGTGGGCAGTTTTTGAACCTCACTAACAAAAAATTGGTTCAAAGGCAGAAAATATATATAGTTACTCAATTGGTAATAGAACTCTATCTTACAAAACAGAGAATAAGTTGATGAAAGAAAGGGAGAATGATAAAAAAAAGAGGACTGATAAAAGAAGAGTGGTCAGAAACAAAACAAACTTTAGAGGAGAAACATGAAATAAAGGAGAGAGAAAATTGCTAGAAGAGTTGAAGCAAAATGCATAGTTAGATATAACAATTGTGACTATGAATGGGATGAATTTATACCCAAATAGAAGCAGAGAGCAAAATGGATTAGAAAACAGAATCCAAAATCTTGTTTATAAGAAACACACTTAAAAGAGAGATGCACACAAAGAAGTAAAACAAGGTACAAAACAGAAGTGAATATATTCAATCGAATCCTTCCCTCAAAAAAAGACAGAGGTAGCAATTATACTCTCGAAGAAAAAACAAAAATGAACTTAGTTTACAGGGATATATAGGGAAATTATATCTTTCTGAAAGGAACCATAGGCAATGAAATGACATCAATATTAAATGTATCAACACCAAATGGCACAGCATCTAAATTCTTAAAGGAAAAGTTAAATGAATTACAAGAGGAAATAGTTAATAAAACTATATTGTTAGGAGATCTCAACTTTCTCCTTTCAGAGCTAAATAAATCTAAGCACAGTAAGTATAAAGAAGTCAAGTAGATGAATAGTATATTAGAAAAGTTGTATATTATGAATCTCTGGAGAAAACTGAATGTAAATAGAAAGAAGTATACATTTTTCTGAGCTGCATGTGGTATCTACATAAAAACTGAACATATACTAGGATATAAAAACCTCACAGACAAATGCAAAAAAGTAGAGATGTTAAATATATTATTTTTGAGTCATAATGCAATAAAAATTACATTAAATAAAGGATAATTGAAGCATATATTAAAAGCTACTGGAAAGAACCTAATACTAAAGAATTAGTGGGTCAAAGAAGAAATAATAGAAAAAAATAATTACATTAAAGACAGTGACAACAATGAGATGACATTCCAAAATTTGTAGGATGTAGCCAAAGCAGTTTGTGGGAGAAAATTCACATCTTTAAGTGCATACCTTAATAAAAATGAAAAAAGAGCAAATTAATCAATTGGGTATCTAACTAAAACACTCAAAATGAATAAATTAAAAATCCCTAATAAACACCCACCAAAAAGAGTACAACCATTCTTCAGATTTCCAAGATTTATAACCTTGGAGTTATCACTCTTCAGTCTTACACACCTCAGATATCCAATTACCTTAAATTCAAATTAAACTATACCATTATTTTAACTCAAGAAACTTTAATGACTCTTTATTGTCCATAGGATAAAATGTAATTTCTTCCTTTTAGGTTTTAAAACCCCTCATAATTTGACTCCAACTTATCTTTGAAGCCTCATTGTAAAATTATTTTCCTTTCTTTCAGTTCAGTAAAATTGACCCTCCATTTTTTTCTGATACAATATACCCCATCTCTCATTTTTGTGCCATCTCACTGTCCTTATTCCTTGTTTGTAATGCAATCTCTCTTCATGTCAGTTTCAAAAAATTTAGCTTCAAGACACAGCTCAGGTATCATCCTTTATACCATGTGATATCCCTAACTCCTAGAGTTCCTCCCAAACTACCTAATTTATTTTGTATTTATTTATAATTAATTTAATTATATTTATTCTTCAAATATTTGTTGCTTTATTCCAATAGAATGTTACCTTTGAATGATGATTGTTTCATTCTTAATATCTCTAAGACCTAGAACAGACCCAAAATTAAGAGGATACTTAATAAATCTTTGGTGATTAATTAACATGGGAAACTCAATGTCTTTCATTAACTAGAAGTAAACAGCATTTCATTCATTCATTTATTCTTGTAATGATCTCAATATATGTGATTCTATTTCATTCTTCTCTTCTATGATCCAGCCAGACTGGATATTTTACTACTCCTCACATAACTCTTCATCTTCCTTATTCAACTCCTTAGTATCTCCATTTTCCTTCAAAACTCACAACAAATGCCACCTTCTACAAGAAGACTTTTCCCATCCCACTCAACTACTAACATCTTCCCTGCCAAAATTCTTTGGATTTATTTTGTATACTCGTGTGTGTGTGTGTGTGTGTGTGTGTGTGTGTGTGTGTGTGTGTTAGATCTCTATTAGAATATAAGTTTTTTCAGGGGAGAGGCTTGTTCATTTCTATTTTTTTATCTCTATAGTTCAACATAATGTCAGGCACATAGTAAGTACTTAATGAATGTCTGTTGATTGATTCATAAATATAATTGGAAATATTTATTTATCATCTATTTTATATAATACATTGTTTTAAGGTGGTAAAGAAGATAGATAAATAATGCAATGGATTTCCTCAAGGAATTTAATATCTACTATAGGATATAAAGTTATGACATACTCAAATAAATAAAATACAAATGGGAATATGATAAGTGAATAAGTAATAAAAATTATTATAGTATTAAGGAGATATTTCTTCCTACTAACGGCATCAGTGGATCATGCTACTGTGAGTTTGATAAGGGATCATGCTAGTGTTGCTAAGACATGCTTTAGCAGACGCTTTTAAAATACTTCTCAAATTTTAATTAGATATAGGAATGAATCAATGTAAAGATATATTTTATGAGGTGCTAGATGTGGGTAGAAGAAAGGAAGACAAGCATTTATTAAGCAGCTATTATATTATAGGCACTAAACTAAATGCTTTGAAACTAGTATCTCCTTTAATCCTCACAATAACAATAGGTGCTATTAATATCCCCATTTTATAATTTAGGAAACTGAGGTACATAAAGGTTAAGTGATTTGCCCAAGGTCACACAGCTAATAATTGTTGGGTTAAATTTGAAATTGACCTTTCCTGACTTCAAGGCTAGTCTTCTTTCCCCTGTAGCATCTTTTTTGCTTCCTGTTGTACAATATGTAAGGGAATGTCCATAACATCAAAACAAAAAACATCAATAAAACTGATATATACACACATATAGGTACATCAATAAAACTGATATATACACACATATGATATATAAACACATATATTTTTGTACATATAGGTAATTCTCCCTCTTTGGGGGGTTTGGGAGAGGTAAGACACAGGCATAATATTGATATATCTGGGTCAATTACAACTTTACAAATAAGTTTCCAAATATCTATAAATTTATTATTAAGGAGACATAATCCAGATTTTTGAATTGTATTTGATTCTCTGTTTCAATTTTCATCTGCACATTTTGACAATGGTAATGTATGCATATCCACATGTTATTGTAGAGGTCTAAGTTCTAAGCTATGCATGCATGCCTACTCTCTTCATTGTAGTAGGAAGGGATAGACCTAAAGAGTATAAGCTGGAATAGATAAAGGAAACATACAAATCATTGTCTAATTTCTTTATTTTAGAGAAGAGAAAACTAAGAACCAGAGATACATAAGCAAAGGGCAGAGATTGTTTTGTTCTTATCTTTGTATGTCCAGCAACTAATACTATGACTGACGGAAAGTACTTATTGGAAAGAGAGAAGGGAAGACAAACATTTATTAAGCTCCTATTATGTGCCAGGTGCTATGTTCAGCACTTTATGAATATCTTATTTAATTCTCACAAAAACCCTGGAAAGTTAGTGACATTATTATGCACATTTTATAGTTGAGGAAACTGAGGGGACAGAAGTTAAGTAACTTGGCCAGGATCACATAGTCATTAAGGCTAGATTTGCTCTCAAGACTACTGGTCCAGTGCTCTATGTACTGGACCACCTAGCTACTAATAGTTTAAGCACTTATTAAGTATCTTATATGCTAGAAATTGTACTAAGTGCTTCTCATTTTGCCCAAAATAAAAGTTAGAAACAGATCTAAGTCTACATCCTAATCACCATCTAATCACCAGGTGAAAAACCACACACAGAATTTAAATACACCTGCAAAAAAAAAAAATACACACATATATATTTCTAAAGCTACATAATAATGTGCTTAGTTTGCATTAAAGCTTAAGAAAATATGATTGTTTTATGTTTCTTTTTATTCTATAATTCAATATAACAAATTATGAAGTTACTATATATAAGGCACAATGTCAAACAGAAATAATACATAACCAAAAGCTCAAAACAATTTCTCTCCTCAAAGAGCTTACATTTTTCTAAGAGGATACAACATATAAACAAGTAATTGTGAAATACTTTGAGGAAGAAAAAAGCATTAGGAGATCATATAACTTTGGATCAGAACAACTTTTAGCTACAAATTAACTTTTGCTCCACTGACATAAAAATGCATATACGCTGTACATCATATATACATATGATAATATGAGAATATATATATAAATGAAGACCAATTATTTGGGGTCATGGTTTGGACCAATTTATCATCCTCATTTCACTTTTCTTTTTTAATAATTAAATAATTTAGAGCATCAGAAGTAGAGTTCACTAAATATTACATAAAGGTCTTAACAAGCCACCTACTGACTAAGAAAACCACATGTTAATATTAATTATGTTTTACTTAATTTTTATTTATTTTTGTTAAATATTTACCTTGTCACATTTTATTCTGGTTTGAGCTGCACTCATGAATGTTATGGGTATCATGCTTCTGATGTAGACATTATGAGAATCAATAGTTTCGCTAAAATATTTAGGGACACTGGACCTCTGACAGTTTTATTCGAAGAAAGAAAGAAAGAAAGAAAGAAAGAAAGAAAGAGAGAGAGAGAGAGAGAGGGAAGGAAGGAAGGAAGGAAGGAAGGAAGGAAGGAAGGAAGGAAGGAAGGAAGGAAGGAAGGAAGGAAGATAGATATAGATATAGATATAGATACATATACAGATATAGATATAGATGTAGATGTATACATGTATTATAGCAGCTGCCAAATGGCTCAGTGTTGTATTCTATTGAAGTATTATCCTAACTCAGGATTTCTTAGCTGGGTGACTGGAGAATTCTAGTTCACTATATAACAGTTCTCTCCTCTGTGGGTATAATAATAATATCTACTTGACAAGGCTGTTGTGAGGATTCAAAGAGATCACACATGTAACATGCTTTTTTAAAAATTTAAAACATTACATAAATGCTAGCTATTATTATCACAGATGTTATATGTTGTATTTATTTATTTTAACTATGTATTCATCTATTTATTGGGAAACAAATGCAATGCTTCTTTTAGGTAGTATCTAGATCTACTGTGTGTTGTTTTTCAATTGTTTCAGTCATGTCCAATTCTTTATGATTCTATTTGGGGTTTTGTTAGCAAAGATATTCAAGGGGCTTGCCATTTCCTTCTCTAGCTTATTTTAAAGATGAGGTACTTCTGGGTTAAGATGGCTGCAGAGTAGTCACAGGACTCTTTACTCTTCTCACCACCAACCATACATAATACATCAAAAAGACAAAAAAAACACAAATCCAGATGAAAGAAGGGACTCCACAATAGGGTGCAGCATCGAAGGTATATGGAATTTGGGTATTTCAATGCTATAAGGGGGTAAAAAAGCTCCTACCAAAATAAAAGCTGATCAACCCTCCCCCATCCCACCTACGGTGCCAGAGCCAGAGCCAGCGAGCCAGTATTATAACAAGCATACAGCAATCTCTAGGGTCTTGGCAGCTGACTAAAAGTACCAGGGATCTACCCCTGAAAGCAGCTAGACCTGAGACCCCAAGAAGCTAAAGAGCATGGACTTTGGACTCAGAGATGGGAGGAGAGGGGCTGCAGACAGAAGCAGCAAGATAACTACTGGAAAAGTAGCCTCAGGCAAAAACTGCTCCATAGCTCCATACACAGAGACCCTGCCCTCCTCCCTCAGACTTCTGGCTGAGAAGGAAAATCGGCATAGTTATGGCAAGCAATAACCAAGAAATAACCACCAGAAAGAACAAGAAAAAGGCACTAACCCTAGATAACTTTTACAGAGAAAAAAATCCAGATGACAGAGCAGATAGCAGAGGACAAACAAGTAAACACATCCAAACTTTCCCCCCAAAATAGAAATTGATCACAAGCTCTTGAGGAGTTCAAATATGATAAAGGTGGAAGAGATTTGGCAAGAAAAGTGGGAAATAGTTCAAAAAGAAAGTAACAGTTTAAAAGACAAAATTTCGCACTTTGAAATTGAGTTACAGAAATCAAATGAAATGATACACAAATTGAAGTCCAGAAATGACCTGCTGGAAGCTATGAAAAGCAGGATAGACCAAACAGAAAAGGAAAATGAAATGATTATAGCAGAAAAGCAATCTTTAAAGACCAGAATTGGGCAAGTAGAAGCCAATGATCTTGCAAGAGAGCAAGAATTAAAAGGCAAAGTTAAAAGACTAAAAAAAATATAAGGAAAATGAAATATCACACTGAGAAAATTAATGACCTTGAAAACAGGTATAGAAGAGACAATTCAAGAATTATTGGTCTACTGGAAAACCCAGAAATCAAAACCCAGGAACTTGGACAGCATACTCCAAGAAATTATCCAAGAAAACTGCCCTGATGTTCTTAAACATCTCTCTTTTATAATTTCTTGAAATATGATATCTAGGCTCTTTCTTTGATCATGTTTTCAGTCCAGTAATTCTCCAATTATATCTCCTTCATCTATTTTCCAGGTCATTTTTTTTTCCAATTATCTATTTCACATTCCCCCTTTCCCCCATTTTCCCATTATTTTGACATTGTTTTATTGTTTCTTGTTGTCTCATGGAGTCATTCACTTCCATTCACTTCCACTTTCCCATTCTAATTTTTAAGAAATTATTTTCTTTGAGAATTTGTTCTTCCTTTTCCATTGGCCAAATCTGCTTTTCAAGGATTTCTCTTCAGTGAATATTTGTGCCCTCTTTAAAATGAGGCTAATTTAAGTATTTTTGAGGATTTATTTTCTTCAGTATTTTTATTCCTTTTTAATTAAGCGATTTATTTTCTTCTCAAAATTTTCTTACATCATTCATCCCCGCCTCCATTTTCCCCATCACTATTGCTATCTGCTTCTTTAAGTCTTACAGATATTGTTGTGGAAGGTGCTAGCTATTTTCACATTGTTGTCTTCCTCTGAGTTTCTATATTGATCTTCCCTGTCACCATAGTAGCACTTTCTAGTTATGTTCCTTATTTTTGTTTTTGCTCATTTTTCCAGGCTATTTCTTAAGTCTGAGCTTTATTTTAAAGTTGGGTTCTGCTCACCTGAATATGAGTAGGCACTATCTTAAACTTCAGGCTTTTCCATGTTGCCATTTTCTGAAATTAGTCCTGAAGGTCTGTAAGTTTTTGATACTTCTTAGGTAATGTGATCCTGTAATAAACATGGTCATTATTCCCCTGGTGGGTGATCTGTTCTTTACCTAGTAAGGGGACATGGTCGCCTGCATCCAAAAATGTTAGCACTTCTCTTTCTCTTAAAACTGAAACTTGGGACGCTGCTTCTTTGTAAAAAACCAATAGTGCTCCTACCCACCCTGAAAATGTTACCCACAACTGTGTATGGGCAATATGGGTAACAGAGTTAACAACCAGTGCCAGCTGTATCCAGTGACAGCAGATGCTCCCCTGTGATCTCTTTCTGACCAGTTTTCTGACCTTCTTACTCTCTGAGCTGACAGTTCCCAAAGCAGCTGCTGCCCTGGCCACTGTTGCTGCTTTTGCTTATACTCCAGAGAGGCCTCAACTACAGTGTCAAAGATGGCTCTTGGTGACCTTCAAATTTTTTTTTGTCCAGAAACAATATCTCACCTTGAACTTTTGTTGGTTCTGCCACTACAAAATTTGATGTGAGGTATTATTTTAAAGTTGTTTGGAAGGCAATGTTGATAGAGATCAGCTGAATTGCTGCCTCTACTCTACTCTCTTCCCTAATCCAAAATTAGAGAAAACCATTTATTGTAAACTCCTTGAAAGCCAGAATCATTTTATTTCCCTATCACTTCCCCAGCCTGCAAATATGTCTTATATCTAAGACGTTCTTTATGAATATTTGATGAGTGAATGATAAATGGATAGATGAATAACAAGTTCTCCATTATGTATTTGGATCTACTGTATAGTCCTGGAGATTTCTTCTGCTTCATCTTTAATATTTTTGAGTCAGTCAGGAATGAATTACATACAAGAATTTGATTGAATACTAAAAACAATATCCTTTGAATGTTTAAAAATGTTTTTTGAATTTGCTCAATATTTCCCAATTACATGTAAGAACATAGTAATTTTTTTCAAATTTTGAGTTCCAAATTCTCTCCCTTGCTCACCTCTTACTTCTTCCTCCTTGATAAGAAGATAAATAATTTGACATTAATAATATATGTGAGGTGATGCAAAATATATTTTAACATTAACCATATTACAAAAGAAAATACAAATAAAAAACAGAAAATAAAGTTTTAAAAATAAATCTGCATTTGGAGATCATCAGTTCACTCTCTGGAGATGAATAGCATTTTTCATCATAAGTCTTTCAGAATTATCTTAGATTGTTGTCTTAGTCAAAATAGGAGAAAAAAACAAATTTGTACAAGATAATTCTCACTTAATTTTTTTAATCTAAAGCTCTACTCAGGCTCCATTGGTCAGTGGCTAATTTCAACTATAGGCTCAAAGAAAGTTCGAATCTATCAATGGGTGGTTCAAGTAGTTACTAAGATCTCTCACCAGTCATCTCAGAGTCCAATACAGTTCTGGGCTTCCTGCTCTTTATTAATAACCTCTAGTTTTGTCTCAAAATTATGCCCTCTCTTTTTCATTTTTATATACATTAGTAAAGAAAAATTGAACTTTCAAATACCAAGCGTCCAAACAGGCTACCTCAAATTTATCGCAGTTATCAACATTCCATATCCTATTCCCATCTGTGAAGCAAATTATCCCCACCTTTTCATGCCATGCCATGATGACTAAATAGTTGGCATCACCCCTAGTATTACTGAAACCCTCTGGCATCAGACTGAATATCAGCATGCAAAGTTGATGAAGGAAGGAGGAACTTGGAAAAGAAAGCCCTCTGGGACTTCTTGAACAAAGATAGATCAGATGCACTAGGGGATTATCACAGTTAAAATGTATTGGCTTTAGCTAAATGGAGTCTCTATACTAATCTATACTTTAGAGCAGGGGTTGGCAAAGTATGGCTCTCTAGCCATATCTGGCTCTTTTGAGGGCCAGATATGGCTCTTTCTGCAGGAGCCATAAAGTCAATTTTTTTCAGGCACTGTTACAGGAGTGTGCTATGAGCACTGTACAGCTCTCACAAAATTACATTTTAAAAAATGTGGCGTTTATGGCTCTCATGGCCAAAAAGGTTGCCAACCCCTGCTTTAGAGCAACCTACCTCTATCTCCTCTCTATCATCACTCTCCTTATCCCTTCTGATTAATAAAATATTAAAATTCTATTGCCAGATTCCTCATTTTTAATCTTAACACATTCCAGACCCCACAATGAGGGTTCATTGCCAATATCCTTATCTGGTGTGGTGAATACAATGGTAATTTCAAAATCAACTGCAAGGAGGAGAGATAATTGTAAGTTTCTTAAAGAACTATTCATGGCAATAGCTCTCGTAATCCTTAGATTATGTCTCCTGGATTTATTTTCAAGTTCATTTTTTTCCCAGAGAAAGATTTCAACTTTTCATTTTTGATTCATTTGAATTCGTTTTATTGTTTTTTTATTATATCATGAACTAGTTAGCTCCCATTTGTACAATTCTAATTTTTAGGGAGCCATTTTCTTCTTTAAGGTTTTGTACTTCCTTTCTTAGGGAATTATTTTCCTATCAAGAGCATTGAATTTCCTTTTGTAGGAGACTCTTTTCTTCAATAAGTTTTTGTTCTAAGTTTTTTATTTTTCTTCGAATATTTTTTCACATTTTTTTCTAAAATTTTTATGTGTTTTTCTATTATTTTTTGGAGTTTGTTCAAGGTTTCACTTTGGGTTTGACATTCTTTATCATTTACCTTTGAGGTTTCACATATCTTCATTTTTGTTGTGCTGTCTTCTTCTGAGCTTGTATTTTGGTCATCTCTTTTATTGAAATTTTTTTTTCTACTGTCAGGCTTTTTCTCTGTCTTTTGCTCATTTAAAGCCTATTTTTTCCCTTGCTGAATCCCACCAAGGATGGACCTTTTTGAGTTCAATTTCTTCCCCTTCTGACTATGCTGGGTTCTCAACCAGCCTCTGTTCTGGGTAGACTATGCAGGGACACTTTTCTCCTACTGCTGCTTCTTCTATATCTTATTAGTTTGTACACCTACTTTGTTGAGGCTGAACTGAGCTTGTTTTGTTTTTTCTTCCACCTGCTTGTGCTGTATCATATCCAAATTTTGTTGAGGCTTATTCAGCACTCCTTAAATGAAAAGAAGACAAAAAAGAAATGCTTAATAGCAATTAATAAAGGGAAAACAAACACTCATAACTTTGAAAATCAATCTATGAAATTGTCCCCAAAATGGAGAAAGATAACAGAATAAATAAAGAAACAAAACTGAAGAACTTTTAAGCTATAAGCAATACTTAAACATAAAGATCTAAAAAGGGTTAAAATGAAGAGTTTGAATAGAATTGTCATAACTCTGGAACCACAATAGCAGAAGTAGCAATTTTAATTATAAACAAAGCAACAATCAAAAATAGATATGGATCAAGTAGGGATATTGTGTTAGAATTTTTTGCCTTGTTAAATATATATTTACATATGATATTTATATGTGTATATATATTATGTGTGGATATATATGTATATGTATATATATGTATATTTATATATATATATATATAATTAAAATGAGATAACATTTTTGCACTTAAAGAAAAGCCTAAAGGAATTAAAGACCTAACATAATAGGTAAATAACTGTTGGGAACTTTGACATTTCTTCTATGAACATAGGTAAATCTAAAAGCCAGATTAAACAGAAAATAATTTAAATATCCAAACAACATTAGGAGGGAAAAGATACTATAAACCTATAGTGATTATTAATTAGAAATATTCAAGAATATTACTATTCTTCATTTTTAATTACTCCTTTATAAATGATTTTATAGTAAGATATAAAGAACTTAAAAATAAATAGTATGATGAATATTAATGAAATATAAACAATAAAAGAATAAATACTCTAGTCAAGAATGGAAACAAGTACTAAGGATTGNTATATATGTATATGTATATATATGTTTATATATATATATATATATATAATTAAAATGAGATAACATTTTTGCACTTAAAGAAAAGCCTAAAGGAATTAAAGACCTAACATAATAGGCAAATAACTGTTGGGAACTTTGACATTTCTTCTATGAACATAGGTAAATCTAAAAGCCAGATTAAACAGAAAATAATTTAAATATCCAAACAACATTAGGAGGGAAAAGATACTATAAACCTATAGTGATTATTAATTAGAAATATTCAAGAATATTACTATTCTTCATTTTTAATTACTCCTTTATAAATGATTTTATAGTAAGATATAAAGAACTTAAAAATAAATAGTATGATGAATATTAATGAAATATAAACAATAAAAGAATAAATACTCTAGTCAAGAATGGAAACAAGTACTAAGGATTGATGTTTAAATATAGACTAAAATGTTGAATCACAAATTTAAAAAGCCTCAAAAAATAAATGAAATAACATCACTACTTTAAAGAAAATGTCAACAATGAGTCAACCTTCCAAAATTTCTATGATACAACAAAAGTAATCAGAGGAAAATATTTCATTATTGATTTGTTTCAATAAAAAAAAGAAAAACAATCATCAATTGAGCATACAATTATTTTTAAAAAACTAGAAAATCATAAATTAACCCTAAACAAATATAAAAATGGAATTATGAAAAAAAATTTAAAACTGATATGCAAAATGGAACAATTGTTGATAAGAGTGAAGTTTTTTTATAGGTTAGAAAAGTAACTAAATAATTAAATAGTTTTTCCCAAGGAGGGGAGAGAAATAAGGAAAAGAAAGACAGAGATTACAAATGACCAAAATAGAAAAGGAAAACAGAAATGCACAATTAACCAGGCCCTTATTTAATTATCAGAAATTATGGCAGCTTTATGACAACCAAACTGAAAATTTAAAAGAAATATGAGAATATTCCTTTAACTCTTACAATAGAAAAATCTAACAACTCCGTCTGAGAAAGAAAAAACTGAGCAAGTGATAAATTCGTAAAGAAAAACTACTTCAATTTCAAGTAAATGTGCAAATGAATTCTATTAAGCACTTAAAATTAAACAACTAATCCATATGTTTATGCTGTATATTGTTCATTAGTAAAGTAAAGAAAGCATCTTTCCAAATTCCTTTTATAAAGAAAATATGGCCCTGATATAGAAGCAAGGGAGATATAAAGCTATTTAAAAATTCTAGAATAATATCATAATTAATGCAAAAATATTGAATAAAATATTAACACATTCTTCAGTGATACATTCAAATTTAGGGCCTTTTGAACAATTGCTTTTATGCCAAGAAAAAAGGTTAAAAATTATAAATTTATTAAGTTACATTGTACCAAAATCAATAAAAATTATATCACTGTATCAATAAATATAGAAAATAAGTTATGACAAAATAAAGCATCAATTTTACTAATTATGTGTTAAGAATACACAAAAAGCATAAGAATCAAAGAACTTTCCCTTGCCATTAACAAAAGTATACAAATTTTTAAAAGATATTTTAAAAGTATTTAAAACATATAAGAGAAAGTATATTTTTTCAAAAATATCAAAAGTAAAGCAAAGACACTTATTATCTTTGATATAATATAATTAAATGCTAGGCATAATAATAAGACAAGGAAAACAAATTGGAGGAATGAGCATAGGCAACAAAAAGGCAAAATGATTTTCATTGGCAGATTATCTAATAGTTTACCAAAGAATCTCTCTGAAGAACAAAAGGCCAACAATATCAAATGAATTAATTTAAAAAAAAAGCATGGAAGAAGGATGACTGGCTATCCCAGATCTCAAACTAAATTATAAAGTGGTAAGCATCAAAACAATCTGGTACTGGCTAAGAAATAGAGTGGTAGATCAATGGAATAGATTAGGCAGTCAATACACAGCAGCCAATATCTGTAGCAACTTAGTGTTCAATAAATTCAAAGATTTAAGCTTTGGGGGAAATAACTCAGTATTTGACAAAAACTGCTAGGAAAACTGGAAATCAATATGGCAGATATTAGGCATGAACCAACATTTCACACCATATACCAGGATAATGTCAACATGGACACTTGATCTAGAAATAAAAGGTGACACCATAAACAAATTAAGAGAACATAGAAAAGTTTATTTTTCAGATTTGCAGATAAGGGAAGAATTTATAACTAAAGAAGACAAAGAAAAAAATACAAAAAATTAAATAGATAATTTTGATTCCATTAAATTGAAAAGGTTTTGTACAAATAAAACCAATGCAACTAAAGTTAGAAGGGAAAGAACAAATTTGAAGGGGATCTTATAGCAAATACCTCTAACAAAAGCTTGATTTCTCAAATATATAGAAAATTAAGTCAAATTTATAATAATACAAAGTATTCCCAATTGAAAAAAGGCCAAGTAATATGAATAGGCAGTACTCAGAAGAAGAAATTAAAACTATCCATAGGCATTTGGAAAATGTTCAAATTGCTATTGATTAGAGAAATTCAAACTCAAATAAGTCTGAGGTACCACATCACACCTACCAGACTGGCTAACATAACCAAAAAGAAAAGTGATAAATACTGGAGGGGATATCAGAAAATTGGGACACAAATACACCGGTGGCAGAACTATGAACTAATATAAATATTCTGGAAGGCAAAAAGAAAGCTGGCTCAAAGGAAGACAAAACTATGCACACCCTTTGACCCAGCAATACCACTGCTAGATCTATACCCCAAAAAGATTGGAGATTAGGGAAAAGGGCCTACTTTTACCAAAGTATTTCAGCAGCTCTATTTATTGTGGCAAAGAATTGGAAAATGAGTGAATGTCCATCACTTGGGGAATGGATGAACAAGTTGTGATAAATGGTTGTAATGGAATATTATTGCACCATAAGGAACAAAGAACAGGATGAGTTCAGAAAAACATGGAAAGTCATATGAACTGATGCAAAGTAAAATAAGCAGAACTTGGAAAACAATGTATACAACAGAAATACTGTGTAAAAATCAACTGCGATAAGTACTAAACTATTTTCAAAGCAGCAATTCTCCAAGATAACCACAAGGGACTCATGATGAAAATTCCTATCCATAGCCAAAAAAGGAACTTTTGGAATTTGAGTGCAAAAAAAGCATGCCATCTTCCATTATACTTCGTGAGATTTCAGTTGTATGTGTAAAATGTGACTTCTATCATGAACAATACAGAAATATGTATCACATGGGAATGTGAGAGAGAGGGAGAAAACTTAAAATCTAAAATGTCAAAAATCAATTATCAAAAATTGTTTCTATATGTAACTGAAAATTTTTTAAAAATTAAGAATCCCTTAAAGAATTAACAAATGGAAATTATAATGACACTAAAAGAGCATGATACAAAAAAAAACAATAAAAATAAAAGCCTTTCTTTATATTTTTACAAAACCCAGAAAAAGAAGAGAGAAAAAATTATTCAAAATAATTGCAAAATGCATAAAATATAGAAATGTTAACATAAAAAATACAATAGACCTATATAAAACAATTCAAGAACACTATAGAAATAAATGAATACTTAAATAATTGAAGAGACTGACAATTGATTTTGGGGTCATGCCAATACAATATCACAATGCTACCTAAATTAATTCATATATTTCATGTTATCCTAAACAAATTACCAAAATGTCATCTTATACAAGTATTAAACATTTATTTAGTATAATGAACAGTCAAGAATTTCAGAGGACATAATAAAATCGGAATTAAAAGTTGTTAATATTGGAATTCAAGCTACATTATAATGTGGTTGTCATCAAAGTTACTTGGTACTGGTTTAATTTCTTGAAGTAAATCATAAAATAGATTTATGATCAAGTGAATACAATAGTTTAGGTTTTAATGAGCCTAAGATTATAAACTCATGGAGGCAGGGTGCAGGAAATGACTCCCTAGTTAAACAAGTACAGTGGAAAAAACAAGAAATACATTTGAAAGAAATTAAGTTTAGACTAATATCTTCTATCATTCATCAAAATAAACCTTAACTAGATAAGCAATCTTAATATAAAAGGCTGTTAATTATAATTAATCTTAGTTCTATTGCCTTTTGTTTTATTTATATCATAGTTACTGTATATTGTTCTGGTTCTGCCTTTCTCTCCAAATATCTGTTTCTCTCAATTTTTCATAGTTTTCATTTCTTAGGGCATAATAATAGGAGACATTTGAAGAAGTTTCCTCACCTCTGAGTTCCCTATACCAATTAAATCATAAGTCCATTTCCTATTTCCTTAAAGATAAGAATATTCCATTGTATTCATATTCGTGCAGCCATTCCCCAAATGATATGACTACTTCTGTTAGATGACATAATAGATAGAATACCAGGCCTGAAGTCAGGAAGATTCATCTTCCAGAATTCAAATCTGGTCTCAGACATTTATTAGCTATGTGACCCTGGACAAATCACTTAACCCTGTTTACCTCAGTTTTCTCATTTGTAAAATAAGCTGGAGAAGAAATGGCAAACCACTCTAGTATCTTTACCAAGAAAGTCCCAAATGAGGCCACAAAGAGTCATACGTGACTAAAAACCAACTAAACAACAACTTCATTTCAAGAGTTAGGCACTTATTACATAAAACTAGCATAGAATAAAAAAGGTACTTTTTAATTTTATGATTAGAAAAAAGTAATCATCAAACAAGACACAGAATATATCACGAGGCATTTAAAGAGATTACTTACATGATTTTTTAAAATGTATGTAAAAAGTAATGTAACCAGAATAGAAAAAAACACATTGATTGATTGATTGAGGAAAATGTTAATAACAAATGTCTCTGATAAGTATGTTATGTTCAAGATATAGAGTGACCTGATATAAATTTATAAGGCCAACAGTCATTTCCTAATTCACAAGTGATCAGAGAACATTTCAGAAGAATAAATGCAAACTACCTAGAATCTTATGGGGAAATATTTCAAATTGCTAATAGTCTTTAATATATACCTTAATTCAATTTTATATTACTTTATACATTAATGAAAAAATGAAAAGACATTAAGTGTTTACTATGTATAACTTCTGTGCTGACTGTTGGGAATACAAAGAAAAACAAGTAAGAGAACCCCTTCATGTAAAACCTTACATTCTAATGAGGAAAGACAACATATATAAGAAAGTTGAGGGAGGAATGTTTTTAGAAAAAATGAAGAAAGAAGAAATAAAGAAGCATATATTAGGTGCTTAAAAATATTATCTCATTTAATAATAATAGCTAACATTTACGTAGCACCTACTTTATGCCAGACATTATACTTAATGCTCTATAATTATTCTTTAATTTCATGCTCCCAACAATCCTAAAAAAT
Organism: Gracilinanus agilis; assembly: GCF_016433145.1. Classification (NCBI taxonomy): domain Eukaryota; kingdom Metazoa; phylum Chordata; class Mammalia; order Didelphimorphia; family Didelphidae; genus Gracilinanus; species Gracilinanus agilis. The sequence continues at coordinate 428,994,975 of NC_058133.1, read as the reverse complement.
ATGTTATAATGATTTACATGTTATAGTTGAGGAAACTGGGGCAAACAGCGGTTGTGATTTGCCCAGGGTTACATGTCTGAAGATAAGTGTCTGAGGCTAGATTTGAACTTAGCTTTTTCTGTCTCCAGGTCCAGCACTCTAACCACTATGCTACCAAATGATCTATAGCCAGAGAAATCTCAGGGATGGCTATTATATTCAAAGGCAATGATTGACACATCTTTTCTAGGAATGGCAGCATTGATTTGACAGCCATCCTCAAAATTGGGGGAAGCTATAGCTATGGAATGCTTCAATTTTGACAGATGTAGTTGCTTTGGTTATTAGTTTTGGTTAAATGTATAGTAAAAAAATCAAGGAGGAGGAGATGACAGGAATATATAAGTGATGGCAAGTAATAAAGATGGTCAGAAAGTAAAATAGTATGTCTGGTAAAAACTATATATGAGAAAGACTTGCAGGTAAAAAGCCCCAAGACACAGGGCAGGAATTGGAGTGGGAAATCAGATTTCACCAATAAAAAGATGAAAAAGAATTGCAAAATAAAAGAAAGAAATATTCAATGTTGGAAGTATAATGAGAAGATAGGAATGTTGCTAAACTGTTGGTGAAGTGAATTGGTTTGGTCAATCTAGAAAACAATTAGGAGCTACAATAGACAAGTCATTAAATTATTTGTTTTAACATATGACACTAGTGGACTTATTCCCTAAGAATCATAATCAGAGGAAATGTATATTTGTATATACATATATGTATGTGAAAATATGCACATGTGTGTATGTATGTAGCAATACGTTATGTGGTAGCAAAAGTCTAGAAATAAAATTGTCACATTCAGTTGGACAATAGCTGAATAAATATGACTGTAATGGAATATTATTCCACATAAAGAATAGGAATAAGGGACTATGGCTATGATTTCATTACTCTGAGGAACTCACAATTGAGGGAACTTCTTCTACTGTTTCTTATCGTTTTATCATAAAAGAAATAAAAAACAATTAAGAATTCAGAGAAACATTGGGGAACATAAGCACAGATAAGAAAAAAAGTAAGGGAACAAAATAGAAATTAAATGAAAACAACAATAAAAGGATTCTCATAGATTAATTGAAGTCAACAATTTTGCTTCAGGTAAACAACATTCATTCTCTTGGTAAAGCTGAGAGGTTGGGGAAGCTACAATTTTGAAAGTTTCATTGTCATATTGTAGTTGCCTTGCTTAATAATTTTGTTTAAATGCATAGTTACATAGAAGAGATGTTATAAGGGCAAATCTATGTTGGGAAATGTTTTTTAAAAACATTAATTTTTTATAATTACTTTTAAAAATGAAAGAATGGCACAGTCAATAGAGTTGACTTTGAACACAAGAAAATATAGGCAAAAGTCACAACTCTGAAGCGTGCTGGCTATCAATACTGGACAAGTAACTTCATATTTCTCTAGGCAATCATGGGTTTCTGAGAACGTGTCTACCTGTATAAGTAGAAGGAGTTACCCAATCCAGGAGCTCTCCATGCCAGAGAATTCACAAGTCCAATCCCTATTCACTCCCTAACCTTTATAAATAAGAATCCTTCCTCAGTATTCTTTTTGAATTTATATCTTCAGTTTCATACCAGCTAATATATTACATATATTCTCAAAAATATTCCTTCAATGTGTTACCTGTATATGTTTCATGGCCACCATCTTCAATTATAATAGAGGATAACTTCTTTCACAATAACAAGGATTTCTGATTATTTTTCTCATAATGTCCTACAAATAGAGCTAGAAATAACAGGTATAAGTAAATTGTAAACTAGTTAAAAATAACTGTTAGATATAATACCTAAGGCAAATATTAGCCCCTCATCCTCATGTCTATTATAATAATTCAATTGAAGAAAATGAGTGAATGATTTCACAGTATTTCTAATTTAATTAATTTTTTTCATATATCCCTTTAATTTGTTTGTATGCCCTGCTGATGGTTGGTAAGTAGCATTATATTTCTTACATGAACAATAGTTATTAATCTATTTGCCTTTCATTATGATAATATTTGGTAATTGGATTGGCAACAAAGTTTAGTAAAATGAATTCTCCTAGTGAAGTACATTTCTATTTGCAAAATAATAACAATAATTACTAACGGCCTCTTGTTTTTATTTCTTGAAAGTGTCCATGTCTCAACTTGAAATTATAATATTTTAATAATGCAGGTATAAATAAAAGTATTTGTGGGAATAACAAAAGCATTACTTACTGTAGTCAATTTTAGTTCTGAGTTAAGAATTCTCCACTAAATCCCTACCCAAATCCCCCACCAAAGCATAGAGTCCCTTGGGTTCTGGAAGCCTTTGCCAGCAAAGCACCCTCTCTCACATTTCTTTTTGTTGTTATTTTTATTGCTTAGCTGTTTCGGTTCTATTTCACTCTTCATAACCTCATTTGGGGTTTTCTTGGCAAAGATACTGGAGTGCTTTGCCATTTCCCTCTACAGCTTATTTTACATCTCACTTACTGAGGCAAACAGTTAAATGACTTGCCCAGAGTCACAAAACTAGCAAATGTCAGAAGTCAAAAATTTGAACTCAGATCTTCCTGACACCAGGGAAGCACTCTATCCACTCTACCACCTAACTGACTTTTGACAGAAATGATTTAAGGAAACTAAAGGGATGTCTATCAATTGGGGAATGGACAAACAAGTTGTGGTATATGAATGTAATGGAATACTGTTTTGCTTTAAGAATCGACAAACAAGATAATCGCAGAAAAACCTGGAAAGACATATGAAGTAATGGAAAGCAAAGTAAGTGGAACCAAGAGAATATTGTACATGGTAACAGCAATAAAGTACAATGACCAACTGAATGATTTAACTGTTATCAGCAATGCAAGAATCCAGGACAACTCCATGACGAAAAAGACTATCCACAGCCATAGAAGGAACTAATAGAGTAGGAATGCAGATTGAAGTTTACATTTCTTCACTATATTTCCTCCGTTATTTTTCCTCTAGTGTAAGCAATGTTTCTTTTTTCAAAATATAATGAACATGGAAATGTGTATTGTATCATAGCACTACAAGTTATGTCATATTACCTGCTATCTTAGGGAGAAGAGAGAGATGGAAGGGAGGGAAAGAACATGGATTGCAAAGTGTCAGAACACTATTATTAAAAGTGTTACTAATATGCAATGTGGGGAAATTTTTTTGAATTTTTAATTGCTGTTCCGACGGCAGATTGTTTCTATTATCCAAAACTCAGGCTAGTTTCTAAGTGCACAAAGACTCAACTCCTGGATGTTAGCTACCAGATAATTAGGAGAAGGTTCTTTTGGGTAGGGACAGAGTAGAGTAACACATGAAGCTGTCTAGTGCCCATAATGATAAACAAAAGCTTGAACTGAAATGGTTTTAGCTGAACAATATTTATTATACAGCTCATATTATGGTTTAAGTATTTCTCAATGTGAAATAGCCCCAAAATATTTTCTAAGTTTCTAATTCCTAGAATTGAATTTAAAATGTCCTTCGTGGACAATTTTCATTAAATTCATGAACATTCATAACTTAATACTGATCAGAAATTGTAAGTTTGCTTTTCTGGTTTATAAGTAGGTATATTTAATTTTGTAGTCTGACAGCCTTTTTGTACTATCATAGGAAGAAAATGACAAATCTACCAAGTATTGAACTTTGTAGGAGTGAAATGAATCTAAAAATGTATAAGTAAAGAACACAATTTCTGTTGAAATACTTTCTAGATTGTACATTTAAATTGTCAAGATAACTTATTTTTTCAGTAGCTCTGTCTTTGGTGAAAACTAGCTGTGCATTTGGAGAGAGTGATGATTATATGTTGGAAGAATGCTAGAGATATAGTTTACCAAAATTTAATTTAGCATTTGACAAAGTCTCTTACACTATTCTTATGTATTCTTACAGTTATCCTTATATACAACATGGAACTGGTTGAATAACCAGACAACAAAAGTAATCACCATGGTTTAATATCAGCTTGGGAGGAACTGCCCAGAGATCTTTCCTATTAACTTTGAGTATTTCTTTTAACATTTTTATCAAGAGTTTGAGAAAGCAAGACTATCAAATGTGTAGATGACACAAATTTCAGAGGGATAAAAAGCATGTTAGATGATAGAATCAGGATTCCCCCAAATTTTAAAAGCTTAGAACTTTGTTGAACAAGATAAAGTTTCATACTCCTAAATGTAGTGAATGAATGAATGTGCGAATAAAAAAATGTTATTACATGCTCATTTTGTACTAAGTGTGTGTAATAAATTATGTGTGAATTCAAAAAGTGAATTTTACAAGAACACAGTAAAGTTTGGCTAGCCATTATTTCAGGTACTAATATACATATTTTAGTAAACTCTCAGCTCAGTGGAAGTTAACATTTGTGCTATCACAACCAAAACAGCTAATGAAATCTTGGGTTGTCTTTAAGAGAGAAATAGTGTCAGGACTATGGTTCAGGCATATTTTTTCCTTTATCAGATCATATCTGTAATATTATATTCACTTCTGAGAAACACATATTAGAAAGTGATTGAGAAGCATCAAAAGGCTCTTCCAGGAATCTATTGTATCATGTCCCCCTGTAGCAACCTGTGCAAGTCTATGGATTCCGTCTCAGAATGTTAATATAAAATGCACATGGTGACAAAAGAATCCAATTAAATTGAAACACTGTTAACAACAACAACAACAAAAAATCTAATCCTAGATTAAGAAATCTTGTTTTGGAGAATGACAAGCTAGCTACTGAAGGGCCTAAAGATCATAATAATATGTAAAAACTGGTTAAAGGAAATATGTACACTTATGCTAGAAAAAGAACACATTGAGAAAATATGAACAAACACATGAAAAGTATTCTAATTCTCTTATAATTAGAGAAATGCAAATCAAAACAATTCTGAGGTACCACCTCACACCTAGCAGACTGGCTAAAATGACAACAATGGAAAGTAATGAATGTTGGAGGGGATGTGGCAAAATTGGGACATTAATGTATTGCTGGTGGAGTTGTGAATTGATCCAAACATTCTGGATGGCAATTTGGAACTATGTCCAAAGAGCGCTAAAAGCATGCCTGCCCTTTGATCCAGCCATACCAGTGCTGGGTTTGTATACCAAAGAAATCATAGATAAAAAGACTTGTACAAAAATATGTATAGCTGTGCTCTTTGTGGTGGCAAAAGACTGGAAAATGAGGGTATGTCCTTCAATTGGGGAATGGCTGAACAAATTGTGGTATATGTTGGTGATGGAATACTATTGTGCTCAAAGGAATGGCAAACTGGAGGAATTCCATGTGAACTGGAATGACCTCCAGGAGTTGATGCAGAGTGAAAGGAGCAGAGCCAGGAGAACATTATACAAAAAGACTGATATACTGTGGTAAAATCAAATGTAATGGACTTCTCTACTAGCAGCAATACAATGATCCAGTAACACTATGAGGGACCTATGAGAAAGAATGCTATTCACATTCAGCGGAAGAATTGTGGGAGTAGAAACACAGAAGGAAAAAAAACTGCCTGATCACATGGCAGGATGGGGATATAATTAGAGATATTGACTCAAAACGAGCACCCCAGTGCAAATATCAATAATATGGAAATAGGTCTTGATCAATTAAACATGTCAAACCCAGTGGAATTGTGTGTTGGTTATGGGAGGGGGCAGAAGGAGGGAAGGGATAGAACATGAATCCTATAACAATGGAAAAATGTTCTAAATTAATTAAAGATCTTAAAATTTTAAAAAGTTTAAAAAATAATTTCATATTTGTCAAAGAAGGAGGAGGAGGAGGAGGAAGAGGAGGAGGTTGAACCTGAGAAAACAGAACTAGGAGAAACAGATAGAAATCAAAAAGACACAAATTTTGACTTGATGTAGGGAAGGAAAATAATCAAAAATAGAATTGGCCACCATGTGAAATGGTGGATTCCTCCTGTCTGGAAATCTTCATGCAAAGGTTAGTTTATCATTTTTCAAATATGTTCTAGAGAAGATTCTTGTTTAGGTAAGGGTTGGATATGAAGTCTTCTAAGGCTCTTTCCAACTAAGATTCTGTGATTCTGTAATTTTTTTTCTTTAGGGTCTTGAATTGCAGATCAAATTGGAATCATTAGCAAATGTTTGGATTTCCTCTGGGATGTGGTATAGAGTAATGCGGATTGAATGAAATTCAAGAGACAGGGATTTTCTGCCCTGGCTTTACTATTTGATCATCCCTACACTAACTACATTCTCCTTTCTCTCTCTTGACCCACTGGTGATCCTCAAAACTAAACTATTGCAATAACCTGCCAGTTGATGTCTCTGACACATGTCCCTCTCCATTCCAATCAATTCTCCACTCACCTTTCAAATTAATCTTCCCAAAGTGCAAGTCTTAGTATGTCATTCTTCTATTCAATAAGCCACTCCAGTAGCTTCCTGTAACCTTTAGGATCCCATATAAAATCCTCTTTTTGCTTTTCAAAGCCCCACACTTCTCCCACACACACATTTCCAATCTTCTTATACCTTACACCACCACCACTCTCACTTCCCATTGATCTAGTGACACTGGTTTTCCTGCTGTTTGTAAAGCAAGATATTCCATCTCCAGTTTTCAGGCATGTTCACTGCTGTCTCTCCTACACTGGAATGGTTATCCTCTTCATCTCTGCCTTCTGACTTCTCTGATTTCCTTCAATTCCAGCCAGATTCTACCTTCTCCTAGAAACTTTGCATGATTCCTCTTAATTCTAATGCCTTTGATCTAATGATAGTTTCAAATTACCCTGTAAATACCCCAGTTTGTAGTTTGAATATTGCCTCCTCCATTAGACTGTGAGCTTCTTAAGACAGGAATTTTGTATCTCCAGTACTTAGCATCATCCCTCATTCATAAAAGGTACCTAATAAATGTTTAATAACCAGCTGTGTGGAGGGATTGGGCTATATACATTTTTTGAGCTTGTGATAACCAGACCTCCAAAAAGAGAATAAAAACCATCTCAGTAAAACCAATTTATCAATCATTATAACATCATATGCAATATTTTATACACATAAACCTCTGAATCTGCAAAGAAAGGAAAGGAAGTAAAGGCAGATAGTTGAATGGAAATATACCATATTTTCCAGACTGTTTTTCCTATCCAAATAATGAGTATTGTTTTTAAATCATAATCTGGCAAAATAATATCAAAGGGAAAGGTGTGAAAACATTATTTAGTGATTTCCAATCAAAGCATCTCTGGGAAGCATCTGTAATTTTACCTAAAGTATATTTTAAAAAAAAGATTCACTTAAGCTTTTGCTACAAATTTGTAAGCACATTAGAAACCCCATAGTAAGCTTTTTATTGTACAAATTAATGAGATATATTCTAAAGATGTAGCAAATGATGGGAGTGGTTCTAAAGTTCAGATAAAGGCTTTTATCTAAAATTAAAGTCAACTGTTTTATGTATTTTATATTTTGATTGACAAGAAGAAAACAATTGCCAACCCTTCTGAATATATTTTCAACTTAATAGACTTCAAAAAACTAAATATGAAATTGCAATCCCTACTCTTAATGGAACCACACACTAGCACTGAGAGGAAACAGGTTATAAAATGAGCCTTGCCTTATGCCCAGAAGATTAAGTTTGTTGTTGTTGGAGTTGACAAAGTTCTTCACAGAACTGCCAGTCCTTCCTGGGCAAACAAATTTATAATTAATTGGAAGTAAGCACTGATTCTATTATTGAGGAATAGTTTCAAATCCTACTTCTGACATTTGCTGCTTTTATGACCTTGAACAAGTCAAATTACCTCCTGAGCCTCAATTTTCTCATCTGTAAAATGAGGGAATTGGACAAATGCTTATAGATCTATGATCTGATAACCTTCCCAAATGATATAATCTCAGGACTGAAATGATCCAGGTACATGCAGTGTTACTGAGTGGATAGAGTCAACTTGACTTCAAAGTCAAAAGGATTTCAGTTCAAGTCCCACTTTGGACAAAACTGGCTGTGTGACCTTAGGCAAGAAATTTACCCTCTTAATGCTGTAGACAGCTCTCAAAACAGGCAGAAAAGGTATAGACCTTCATTGGTAGAGGAAGTTTCCTCACCTGGAAGTTGACTAGATAAAATAACTCAAAAGCCTATATGACTCTCTAGGATTCAAAATAATGTTCTCCCCTGTGAAGATATTTTTCTCTGTTCTGAACCCATTATCCAACTATCCCTCCCAATGTAATAATATTTGTAGCTTTGATAAACATGTTATCTATGCCTTTATCTATGTAGTTGATAAACATTTTAAACAACATAGAGCCAATTTAAAATCCCTAGAGAGATCTCTTACCACATCAACATTAACCATTAACAACTATTCTGTTAGACCATCCAACCATTTCTAAATCCACCTGATTATAGAATCATTTTGTCAACATCTCTCTCTCTTTTGCAATAATAATATATTTTATCAAAATCTTTGCTAAAATCAAACTATACCTACATTATTTTCTTCATCTATTTGATTAGTCATCTTGTCACAAAGGAAATAAGGTTAGTCAAGTATGATCTGTTTGTAATGAAGTAATCTCCCCATCCCTTTCCAGATATTCACTCACCATCATTTTAGTAATCCATTCTATAATCTTTCTAGAGATTGGATTCAAGTTCACTGGCCAATATTTATAGACTCAATATAATTGCCTTTTGAAAATCAAGGCAATTACTCTTCTTTGATTTTTTAGTTCCTCTCCCTGTTTTGCATGATCTTTCAAAGGATCACTGACAAAAATTCAGCAGTGACATATTCCAGTTATTTTCGTAGTCAAAAATATAGTTCCTCTAGCCTGGAGACTTGAATTCACCAAGGGACTCTGGGTAGTCTCTCACTATCTCCTATCTTATCTGGAATATAACTGTCCTATTAGTAGTTTTGTTCTATCAGTCAGTGAAGAAGTATTAGGTATGCTAAGTACTGGGGATACCAAAATAGGCAAAAGGCAGTTCCTATCCTCAAATAGCTCACAATCTAATATCTAATTAATCTTATCAGTTGTCTTTCCCAGGATGAAGAGAAGTAAAATAAAAAATGGGTAGCTTTGCATTGACTCCAACCAAAGCAAAAGTTTGATCTCCTCTTATCCTTTTTCTCTCAAGGTAGTAAAACAAACAAAACAAAGTTCCTTTATCCTTAGGTTCCTTCACTAGCCTCATTTCTTTTGAAGCCTTAGCATTATGGAGATTTTTACAGGATTTTGCCATAATCTTATATGCAACTTTTGTTGCCTGGCTTTGCCTCCTTCATCTTCTGGGCTTTTTTTCCCTTTTCAAGGTATTTGGTGAGTTCCCTGTGCATCCGCATTGGTCTCTTCAGATAGACAAATCATATTTCCCCTCCTTTTTCCAATTCTTCCTACTTGTGAAAATGTCCCAGAGTCATAGAGCCAATAGGAAAATCATTTCAAACTCAGTTTTTTGGATTCTAAATCTAGTTCCTTCCCTCCACATACAGGAGGATATAATGAAAGACTAGAACAAATCTCACCTTTCAGATGAACTTATCCCATTCATCATTTTTTCCCCAGAAATCTCCCCAGATCTTGACTTCATCCAGAGTCAAACACACAAAAATGCAATATCTATATGGGCAAACTCAAATCTTTTCATTCCAAAATTCAGAGCCTTTTCCATTACAATGTGCAGATGGATAAAATGAAAGAATAGAGTGAATGTTTCTTGTGTTCAATCTATATTATCACATCTTTCATTCTTCTCCAGAAACGTTCCCAAATCAAGTGCCCACATTTCTAACTACAGCGTCTAGCAACAAGCAATCGCCTGGTTAACTTTCAATGGTGAATTGTAATTAAGCATTTAAAACAAAATTTCAGACATGCCTGTCAAAGCACTTCTAACCACAAGAGGGCACTCTAGATCTGGGTCCAGGGCAATGACTGTTAGCAGACCATTAATAGAATTAGGAGAAAGGGTCCAGTCTCTAGTCACACTTGACAGCGGTTATCTAGCTAGTTTCAGAATAGAGACAACCTCTGGCATTTATCGGTGCCCTGTGACATTCATATTATCATAAGATCAAGGAATTCATTGAACTTGGATCAAACTTAAACACTTTTAGACCCACTGGTAGCAAGCTCTTCGTCCTTAGGATTTTGTGTTTGTTTTTAAGCAAATGATGTAGGTTAAGTGGGAAATGGACTGAATGACAACAGACACTGAGATCTGTTTTTAAGATGGTGCCTGTGCTACATACAGTTCTTTCCACCTCATCTCCACCTTGCTATTGGCTAAAATTCCTCACTGACATAAACCAACTGATAGGAAACCAGATTATAAGAGATTAAAAATAGGGTATTGCAGCTGTCCTGGGGCAGCAGGGAAGTGGATGTAGGAACCCTTGAGAAAGCACAGGAAAAGGGTCACTGACCCATAGCTGGGAAGGGGCCAAGCTCTCATCTTTACCAATGCTATTCCAACTAGAGCAATGGAGGGGCATTTGCTTGCAAAGAAAACTTGCCAGAAAAGGGGGTGAGGGTGGGGAGGGGGAGGTGAGAGGAAGAGGTGGAGAAATCATTTCCCTGTGAGTCAAGGGACAACAGCTGTCACCACGAGGTGGGGGGGGGGGTTGAGGGAGGTGGAAAACTGGATCCAACCTCTCCCTAAAGCTGAGTCATAACAAGCAGTCAGAAACATGAAGCCCTTAAAGGGGTGGGGAGGGATGGAGGGGAAGATACAGTAATTCATGCTACATCAAAGCAGTGATTAGCACAACTTCCTGGCTGTCTCCTTCTGTTTATTTATGGTGCATTACAGGTTTTTAATGCTATTTTCATAATGTGTTTCAGCTGTCCCAGTTCCATATTTGGGTAGCAAAGGTGCCTGAGAAATACTACATTTTAGGGCACACCACAAACAAAAAAAGACTCTACAAACCCATAAACACGAGAACAGATTTTCTTTTGACACCACCCACAAAAATACTGAGACAAATCCCTGTACTTTTAAAAAGAAAAACCATGGAAAGACCTACATGAAATTCTGAAGAGTGAAATGAGCAGAACCAAGAAAGCATTACATTCAGCCACAGAAATATTGTTTGAAGAATAATTTGTGTATGGCCATATTCAGAGAAAGAATTGATAAATAGAAACAAGCAAGACCTAGTTTTATATAGAATATACATTTCTGTTAAATGATGCCTTCTCTAGATCAGGAAGGGGATGGGAAAAAAGAAGGGGAAAAAGGAAATCTAGGGATTTTAATGTAACAAATAACTTTTTTTAATTTAAGGCAACTGTATTTTCTTGACTTTTCAGGGAAAATGGATAGTTTTGACCCAGTCCTAATCTGCCCTTTTCAGCTTGGACAAAACTCTTTTTTCTTTTTTTTAAAGAAATAATGCCACTTTTTTTAAGGACATTCTTAACTATACTACCCAGCTCTGGGCTTTAGTTGGGACAGATTAGTCACTGAAATCATCAAAGTGCCTTGTTTTTGTGAAGGAGAAAGGAGGAGGAGCAGAAGGGAGAATGGGGGAAGAGATCCCTGTAAATGTGCTCCTAGCTGCTTTGCCTCTCCTTTCCCTCACCCTAGAGAAAAAGATGATAATGATGATGATCCTTTTAGGAAAATGCAGTAGCAATCCACCCTGTGTCAAGCAGACAAGATTTATTTCTCCTGCCCATAAATTGAGCAACACTCCCCTCCAAGCATGACTTCTCATTACAATTATTCTCCTCGCGAAATGCAAGTCATTTTGTTTATGCCAAGGGAAAAAATATGCATAATCTTTTAGCACACAGACATAAAACAAATAGTATCCAAAAAGAAAAAAGGGGGTGGGGGGGATCCAGACCAGTCAGAAGAACTGAAGACATTGTACTTCAGCCTCTGAAGTGAATGACACATGGAAGGTTGCTGAGCACCTCCTGCTGAAATGCTTCTACCCTGGTGAGTGGGAGTGAAAGTTTTAAAAGGCTCCTTTTAGGTTTATGAATATTCAGCGTGTCATTATAAGCACAGGATTCTGTGTCATAGTTTCTATTAAAAACCCCTGTCCCACTCCTTACTCCCCAAGAGCATTTAATGTTCGTGAAGGGCAGTGGAAGAGGCATGCAAAACTGCCTCAAAGAGAGGGAGCTGCAGAGGCGGTTCATCTTCTCATCTCTATTGGCAGGGGGACCCTGGACAAGTCATTTAAACTTGTGTTGCACCAAGGCAACCCTCTAAAACTATAATTGCTAAGCATTTCCTGACCCGCATTGGTAATGGGAGTTTCCACAAAGGAAATTCTCTTTACAAACAAAGTCACAGGCCTGGACTAAACGTTAAAAAAAAAAAATAACAGATTGATAAGCTCTGTTTATTCACAAAGGAGAAGCAGTGAGAAATTTATTCACAGTCACTTTTTTTTTCATTTTTGTGTATCTGCAAGTGCCTAGTACAGTGCTTGGTATGTAGTAGGTGCTTAATAAATGTTTGTTGCCAGATGTAACTGGCAACAAAGATCTTACTCTTTTCCTTTTGTACCACCATAGTTAGCCCTAAGATTTGCTCTTAATGGGAACATTCCCAGATAGAAGGAGCAACTTAAGGTTCTATGACTTATTCTGGCTTTGGGTCTCTCTCCTTGTCTTACACATTGAGGTGCCAAATTCTCAAGTGGACACCTGTCCTAGCAACTGAGCTGGAGTCAGAAATGCATTTCACACTGGTGGTTTCACAGTCATCCCGAGTTAACCAGGTTTAGAATTTGACCAGGCTCCTACAAATAAAACACATCCCATTACCCAGCTCTGAAGGCATCCAGTATTCCACAGCCTCCTATTTCTATCAGTTGCATCAGCCACACAAATATACTGCATACTAGGACTTAGTGTCTAACTTCTCAGTCCAGCAGAGTTTTGTTTTGCTTTTTCTAAGCTTCTTAAACCAAATAGATAATTTTGGAAATGTCCTAAGTTATAAATGTCCAAAAGGAATGCGTGCATGATTACTTTGTACTTTCTAATGTTCTGCTCATTTTAATAATTATTTTCTGGTCTTTTTTAATCTAACAACATTTTACAAATTGTAAACACATATTTGCACCTCCCTGGTGCAAAAGAAGTAAATTCTCATTTGTCTGATACACAAACAGAGAACAAATGTCAAAACAATTTACTCTGGTCTTCAACTGGAAGTGTTGGTAATACGCTTCAAGGCTCCTGGTTAGTTGGGAAATCCAGGCATCAAGATTAATTGATTGGCATCAGTCCTGAAAACTAATTTTGAAACAATTATCTCAGGGGATTAAAGTGAGGATGGATCCCCAAACTAATCACTGTTCTCAGAGTCATCCCACAGCCTTCTGGAAGTATGTTGTACTGAAGAAAATCCTCTACTTGAAGTCAGAAAAAGTTGGTTCAAGTTTGAACCCTGAGAAAAAAGAATTGTGTAACCATACGCAAGTCACTCAGTCCCCTAAATCTGATTTTTCCTTTTTCTCAGCCCCGGAATTGGTCGTCCATTCTTTTTGTGTTTTTCTGCTAATTGGAATGTGAATTACTTCAGAGTAGAGACTCTCTAGCTTTTTCTCTGTGTAACCCCAGGACTTAGCACAATGCTTGGCATATAAGCATCTAATAAATGATGTTTTTATTCATTCATTCATTCATCAACAAAATAAAGAGTTTGAACTGAAATAGGCATTTTCCAGATCTAAAATCTCTGCCTCTTTCCTCTACCCGATCAGTACAAGCCGAGACAGAGGGAATTCACTGGGTTGAAGTCAGAATAATTGAGTTTGAGTCCCTCTTTGCTACTTACTACCTGTGGAAATTCATTTCACAGTTTTCTCTGTTCTTCAATTAAGAGAATGGATTAAATAAATAGATATCTAAAAGTATTTCCATCTCTCAAGCCGGTGATCCCCTGATCTCATAAGTCCCAATTCTTATCTCCAATAAACTAAAAGACCATAGAAATATTGGTCTGGCAGGGAAAGAAGGGTCAAGTGAGGAAGTCTTCATGCTAAGCCTGGAAGCTTCATATTTGTTGACGATGTTATGTGTTTGTTTAGGGAGGAGAGAGGAGGAAGAGATTGCTATTCCAACCTTGAGTTAGTTAGTGATTATCTGAGGGATCTCTCTACAAACTTTTCCTTCTGAATTTGAAGCCAAAAAAAAATGTTGTATAATGGGAATCTAAAAGAGTATGACAACCACAACTTCTGAACCAAACATGGTCTAAAAAAAGAAATACCTCTTTCCAAAATCTCTAACTCCATTTTCTTTTCTTGAAATCAGCACTGTCTTGGAAAATCCAAGGCACATAGACACCAATACTGTGGGCCAGTAGAGGGAGCCAGCTACATTGGTATCAGTTTGCCCACTGGGACCCCTAAGGTTCAATGGGACTCACAAGTTCACACAAACACCCAGACACCCTGCCTATGGAGCTTATTAAATTGAAAAGAAAAGAGAGACCCTCCGGATCTGGACCCTCTCTTGAATTGATGGACCAGTGGATTTTCCCTTGGCAGTCTTGGTGTGAATGGACAGCAACCTCCAGCACTGTACTTGGAGCCAGAGCTCCACAGGAGATGTGACAGGCTGCCAGGTCAATAACTTAGTCTTTCAAAGAAGCCCTAAGTATGCATTTAGGTAAGAGACCAAAACAATTCCCACAGAGCTGCTACTGTCCTTTGACTCAATAATTTACTCACAACTGGACTGCTTAAGGCATGGTTGCTGCTACAAACTGAATTTCCTGGCTTCTTCATGACACAAACTCAACAGTAGATATGAGAACAAATGCAGTGCAGAGGCATCTGTTTTGTCCTTCGAGCCCACATCCTTCCTCTTTGAATCTCTACATATGTGAGTTAAGGCAAGTCAATTGACATTTGTTTCCTTTTGAGTAAAATGAGAAAGGGTTGCACAATATGACTTCTAAGATCCCTCTCCCAGTCTTAAATGTGTGATCCCTTAATATGTTCATCTTAAATTCACTCAGCAGTATTTAATTTTAGGTGGCACAGTGATTCTACTATAGAACTTGAAATCAGGTAGATCATTCATTCATTCAATAAATATTTATTAAGTACCTACTATGTGCCAGGCATTGAGTTTGAATATTGCCTCAGACATTCACTTACTGTATGGCCCTGGGAAAGTCATTATCTCTGTTTTTAGACTCCTTATCTACAAAATGGGGATCTATATCTACAAAATAGCATCTACCTCACTGTGAGGATCAAATTAAGTAAAGTGCTTTGCAAATCTGAAAACTCTAAATAACTTGGTCCTACATAATGACTCCTGTGAAATGGTCCACTATTTGAATTCATAATGCATATTTCTATTGGGCTAGAATCAATGATCACATTTTACATAGCTAAAATTTCAAATACTGTGAATTTTAATATGTGAGACCACTTCAGAGGAATTCCTTATTCACACTATTTGAGATTTGGCTATCTACTGATTATTTAAATTATGATTATTTAAATGATTATTTAAAATCTTTCTCCTAATATATACATACTTGTAATGTGCCTAAGAGAAAAGTGATGACTTGGTTTCTCTTAACTTTATGCATCGTGTTTAAATCTTAATTTAAAGAGGAGAAAAATGTAAACCAAAATCAGCATTGACAGTATTGACCTATGTAGGCTCCAAATGAGGTCTAGTCTTTCCTAAAAAAGTAACAGTATTTGCCTTTGCCACCACTGCTCAAAGAGAAAGACAGAAACTCTTGTAAGTCCTTGATAGAAAATGTCAATTATCAGAACAAGGAGATACATTTGAAGTAGATTGAGCATATGAAAGAAAAGCAAAAGTCAATTTGAGAATATGGATGTACACTCTGGATATGTACATATAAGAGGATGTAATAGTGAGCAAAGCATTGCATCTGCCTCATGTCCTTCATCTATAAAATGAAGAGGTTGAGCTGTATGATATCTAGGGAACCTTCTATGATCCTAGGCATAAGGAATCCTGCATTTGGGTTAATATACAGGTGCACACTCACTAAACAATATGCAGTATGTAGTGTATCTGTTTGTAGTTTATATGGTATCTATGTAGCTAAAAATTTCTCTGTACTCTAAAATTCTCTGAATCTTTGAAAAATCAAAATTATAGGTTCTCTAAAAGGCACCAAAGAGATATACTGTGAGCAAAAAGGAGCATATATTGGTGATAAATTATTCAGAAGTAGCAATGTAAATGCTATACTCAAAAAGATGTATGATGAGAAAAGGATGGAGATTGGCCACATAGCACACAAGTGGGATAAGTTTGTAGGTTACACTGATGTCCTCAAAGTGTTGAGAGATTACCTAGAAAAAAGTCTTCAGCACCCTCAGTGACTTCTCTATGAAAGCCTGGAGCTCTATAAAGCTCTGGATACTATGGACGACAAGGGTTCCCCAAGGTGAGAAGGGGTACGTGGGTTTCAATCTGCATTGTTGGAAGGAGTATGAAGGAAAGCAGGTGGAATCATTTGGGATTGTGCATATTCATACTGATGAGATCATGAACACAGTAAAGAACTGAAAGCCACACACATCCTGATATAGAAGTCCATGCATATATGAGTACAGATATATGTTTTATGTGACCATTATGTATGTGTGTATATATACATATATGCATAAATAGATAGATATATACACACCCTGGACTTGACCATTCAATTGAAATTTGTACTGTTGATATATCCACCCACTTCTTAGCTCCCTACCATTCACACTTCATTTTTTAAAAAGCCTGGTATAATTTAGTACTAGCACAGCATATGTCTAATGAGTATACTATGGGGGAACATTTTTTACTTCTAAACTTAGGTCTCTACTCCTCTGATAGGAAACTATGTTCAATAAACTTAATCTCTTACTCTCTCGGGTTTTGTTGTTGATGTTCAGTTGTTCAGTCACATCTGACTCTTCTTGACCTCTTGGACTATATCCTACCAATGGTGTCCATGGGGTTTCCTTGGCAAAGAAACTGGAGAGGGTTGCCATTTTCTTCTCCTGTGCATTATATCAAGCAGAGGTTAAGTGACTTGCCCAGAGACACACAGCTAGTAAGTATCTGAGGTCAGATTTTAAGTTAGGTTTTCTTGAATGCAGGCCCCCATATCTTATCAACTTGTTTTTTTTTTCTAAAGTAGTACATAATAATATAGGTTTTGTATCTTTTTTAAATGGTGTACAGCTAAACTCCTTAATTGTTGGAAAGAATCAACCAATAAGTAGTGGTATCTTAGCTCCAAACATATGCCCTACCTTTAATTTCAAAATTGAAAAGATCCTTATAGGAAATAATCTGAGATATACATATGTACATACATATGTACTTATGTACTGAATGAGGAGAGGGGTAAAGGAAAGAGGTATATGCACGTCTGTATATGTATGTGTATGTAAAATAAATATAGGGAGGCAAAACACTAACTTTTGTTCAGAGATCACATTGATTTCTGTAACATGCATGACCTTAAGTGGGGTGAACTGCCTCACGAAATTCCACAGTACCCCTCAGAACTCCAGGAGAGGGGGTAGTTGGAGCAGTTAAGAATGTGGGTATAAAAGCAGGACACCTAGCTTGGCAAACACACACTTTCTGGGGGGAGCTGGGTGGTTTGAGAGGGGTAGGATTTTACTTCTCTGTTAGCTTAGCTCTGAGCTCAGGGAGCAGGGTGATTCTTTGCTGTTTATCCATACAGATTGAACCAGGCTGTGAGCACTGTGAAAATACCCATATGCAGTATCCCAACTAATCTTTAAACAATATAGATCTACAATCAAGATTACCTTCACCATTTTAACTAGATAACATTAGATTCAGGAGAAAGTTTAGTTTGTGAGGGAGTGAGTGGAATAAGTTGCTCAGAGGCATTCCCCTCTGGGGAATTGCTATTGCTGTCAATATCCTGAAGATACTAGATAGTTTTACCTCACCATTTATCCTAGAAATTATCCCTCCTTCCCTGCTTTCCTGAATTAATAAATCCCTTCCCTTGTTAAGTGTATGGGTTGTGTGAAGTTATATTTCTAGGATTTACCAACTCCATCCATACAATACCAAAGCAAATCTTCATCCAGGCAAGCTCTAAGCATAGCTGTGATCCAGAGGGCAAGAGAGCTGTTTGAAGTCATCCTGAGAACTTTATCTTCCAGAGGCTTTAGGAATAATCTTCCTAAGGTGGAAACTGCTAATTTCTGTGGGATAATTCCCTATTTGTCAGCCAATTTAGCCCTGAGATACTCAAGTTAATATAGCCTCCATTCCTGGTCTACTAGGGTTTCTGTTATAACTGTTATTCTAGGGAACAACTGCCCAGGATGGGGAGGAGAAAGAATTCTAACCACACTCCCCTCCCTCCCTTGCTATTGCTGGCAGCTTGACATCATTGCCAACTGGACCCATCTTTACATTTCCCAGTTTTAAGTGGTGTATCCACTCTCTCGTACAACAGTACAATTATCACTATGGTCCATTTTAGTCTCCTTTGGTTCCCTGTAGCCTCAATATTTCACCGGCAAGAAGAATTCAGCTTAATCATTCAAAGAGCCAATCTGAGGCAAAGGGGATCAATTTAGCAAATCAAAGGAAACCCCAATTTGTTCAACTCCATTTTGACTGGAAAATTTATGGGGGTAGAGTGGGAAACACAAAGAGAGAATTCTGGGGTAGAGCTCCTCATTCATCTATAAATTCAAAAACTAACTCCCTATTTTGCCATTTTGAATCACAGAACTCTGAAGATGGAAAAAATTTGGAGGCCATCCAGTCTACAGGACTCTTTTCTGTAGTATCCTCAAGGATCTGAGATGCCTCTTGCCCAAAGCTTTCAGTGACAAAGAACTCCCTACTTCCTAAGATAGCCTGTTCTATTTTTTGACAGCCATAACATTGGATGGTTCTTTCCTGAACTTAAAGTTGTCCCCCTGAAATTTCCACTTATTTCTCTTATTTCTGCCCTTTGTATCTCAGAATAAATCTAATTCCACTCTTACTCATGGTTCCTTCTGGGCACCTTTAGGAGTATGTGTCCTTTTTGAAATGCTGGATGTAGGTCTGAGAACAAAATTCCCTGTGAAATCTGGGCAGAGTGGAAGATGTGAGGACTCCGATATGGAAAGGTTAATTTGAAATGTTTCTGATTTAGAGAAATTCACTAAGTAGTAACTCTCCTACTTTATTCAGCTAGATAGTTGACTAGGATATCAATGTGAGCTCCTTGTTTCAAGTTCAGGAGCAATAAAACCTTCAACTTTGACTGTTCCAGTGCTATCATCCTCTTGCTATATGAGACAGTTTCAGTGAGACTAGTTGTTTCAGATCAATGCCTTTTAAAGCTTAAAAAAAATTATAGCCGAGTTAAAAATAACAATAAAAAAAAAACTTCGAGCAGATATAACCTTTTATGTGGGCCTGACATCATGGTTTAAGCTTTATTGGACTCCTGAAGGTGAGCATAAATTAGAAATAGAATCTTTTATTTAAAAAATTAATTAAGTTTTTATTAAATATTAAAGAACAAGGCCGGAGTCCTTTTCCTTCTAGATAAATGCTCAAGAAAATTAGATATGGTATTCATCTCCCTTTGGATAAAAAAGACCTATGTAAAAAAGTATTTTTGAGTTAATTTTGGACAAAAATTCACTTGTGTTTGAAAAGGGCTTTGGAAGCACATACAAATAGTGACTCCAACATGTAGCAGAAAGAATCTACAAAAGTACATGGGTTATGCAATATTTTATTTTATTTTACCCTGTTTTGAGGTGGGAGAGGAAGGAAATGTGGGTAGGTTTTGAAAATAGTTTAGGAATCTCATGAGCAAAGGGCACTAATATTGTAATTACTGGTTTTCTTTTATCAGCCTTAATTCTCTTTGTGGCTTCCGCTATTTAAAGTTACTTGTTCACCTACTGTAGCTAATTCCCTTTGTTAAATTTCACAGTCAATGCTGCTTCCTGAATATTTGTTATTTCAGTCCTATGGATGTGGGCTTCTCAGATAAAGGAAAAACTGGGTGCATCCATCTGTGGGTAAATTAAAAATGAATTTAACCCACTCGTTTCTGTGAATGTATTTGTCCTGAGGCAACCTGTGTTCTTTGCTTTTTTACTTACATGGGATAAAATGCCTGTTAGCATAAGTATTGACAAAAACTGGCCCATATTCTGTACGGTCTGGACTCCGTTGTCATGAGGTGACCCTGTGTTCAAACAAAAGGTGGGGACAGAGAGGGGGAGTACAATGTGGAGAATGAGAAAGAAACAGCGAAGTGTTTATGGCTTTGGAGAGAATAATCTGTTTTCATTTCCCATGGTATGCTCCCTGTCAAATTACGTGCTTATTTGCAACTTGCTGAGAGTTTATCATGTCCCCGATATGCTGCTTGCCTTTTGCAGTGATTTGAGAAGGGAGAAATGAAATGTGTGTGTCTGGGGAGCTAAGGGGGAAGAGGTAAAGAGAGAACAGGACGAGAAAATGACTTTAAGCTACTAGAAACGTGGACACACTCTAAGACTGGAAATTGGCAGTTTTCTCTGATGACAGAGAAATGAAGTCAATGAGCATGTGCCAAGTTCTGTGCTAAGTACGAGTGTGAAAGGCAGAAATGTAGGCTTCCTTCTGTCCCCCAATCCTTCCCCTGCTCTCTCCTTCAGAAATGACAAAAGGATTGGGAGTTTGGGAAAAGCACTGAGTTTAACTACCATTAAATATTCAAGTAGTGAGCTCCCAGTTGAGAGTGGGGGAAAAGCTTAAATACCCTAGGACTCAGTATTAAGGGAAAACATTAGTTAGATTTATTCACTAGAGTCAACATTATAGGAAACTGGCTCAGGATTAACTTAAAATTCCCAAAGTGTATCTGGGAATAGGTTCTTCTAGGGAGGACTACATTTTGGTTGTTCAATGACTTTTTTCTGGTCCAATAAACAGCATGGATTTTTCAAGGGCATTTAAAAGGTCTGAGCTTCACAGAAAAGGCTGTTGCTGAGGCTCCAGAGGGTCTTGGGAGTGAAATGCTGTTTTTGTAGTGCTCTTCAAAAAAAAATGCTCTCTGTGAAATAGGCCTTCTATTTAATGAAGCCTTGCAAAGGCCTGTATTTTAATCGGCAATTTCCCTCCAATTTGCGTTTTTCATTTGCTTTTTAGTCCGAGTTGCTGAAAGGAGCTTGTGCCTGTATGTGTTTGAGTAAAAGCTAACATGTTTCCAATTTTTCTCTCCTTTGAATGGGGTCATAGTGGATTCACAGTATAGAGGAAAGAGCACTGGACTGTAGTCAGTGAATCTGAGTTTGAGTTTAGGTTCTTCCTCTTATTGTGTAATATATAAGAACAATTTATTTCGCCTCCTGGAGACTCGGGTTCTCAGAATCTCAGCATTGTGATGGAAAAGGAAGTAGATTTGCTCTGGAGTCAGAGCTAGGATTCCCTGCCATGCCACTTTCTACTTGTGTGACCTTGGATAAATCATTTATACTCTGTGGGTCTTACTTTCTTCATCTACATAATGAGGTGGAAGACTGAAATGGAGGACTCTAAGGTCCTGTCCATTTCTAAATCTGTTATCCCATCCTGACTGTAGATGAACAAGAGGCCCTGTCAATATTCCCCACAATTGGGTATCAAACATCTGACCAAAGAATTTCAATTATGAGAAATTCACTTCCTCTCAAGGCAGGTAATTCTACTTTGGGAAAACTCTTATTGTTAGGAAGTTTCGTTTGCAAAATAAATAAATAAATAAAAAATGACAGGTCTAGATCAGATGATTTCAAAGGTTGCTTCCAGTTCTAACATGCTGTGATTCTTCTCACATCTTAGGGGCAAACTACATTTGTTCCATATTAAAGATCTCTCTTCATACAGTCCATGACATCTTACCACTAGGTGTCAAGTTTGGCCTGGCTCACCCTTGCTGAAGTGTTAACAGCTGTTTGTAGGGGGTTGGAGGGAGGGACAGAGGAAATATAGAAGAGAGCTGGTACAGCAGAATCTAAAGAAGAAGGGAAATGAAAATGTGGCACCAAAATTAAGCAAAAAAGGGGCTTTTAGAATGTCATCACCTCGGTATGAATGTCTGCTGCCAGGAAAGAGGTCTAGAAGAGAAAAAAAAATCCAAGAGAAAGCTGAAGTCAAATTAATGTAGGAATAAATCAGGTACAAGAGTTCAGGATGATCACGGGAAGCAAGATCATTTTTCCTCGTGGAGAATTTTAAGTGGTACTTTCTTTTGATGGTGAGCCAGCACATGCTGGCCACATAACTTAAAAGATGGCACAGAAATTAACATCCAGTTAACGCCAACAACTGAGTCCAGAAATAGAAGTTAATAATATTACCTACACTCCAGTTTGGTTTTCATTCCTGCTTAATTCACTTTGAGTCCAGTGTTTGCTCAAATGCTTTTGTCAGAAGGTACATGATAGAGAAAGAAACAACAACAACAACAACAACAACAAAGGGTATTAGAACAGGTTGTATTTTCCCATGTCTCTGAATCCTTGTTCCTTCTGACACAGTCCTGTCCCAAATTGGTTTCTGCTTAGTAATTTGTTCATTTTCCCAAGAACTGATGTACATTTCCCCTGCTCTGACCCACTTCTTTTAACCTCTCTCTCATTCAACCAACACAAACTCTGTAGTGTAATTCAGAGCATATAATTCATTTGAACAAATCTACAAAACAACACTGAATCACCCAAAAAAAAAAAAAGAAAACACTTGGATTCAAATTAAAAGTAGCAGAACACTAAGGGGGACATTAAATCCAAATATATTTGCCTTTTTTTTTTGCTTTCCCCAATTAAATTAATTTGATAAAGGAAAAGGTAGGATAAATATGGTTAGCCTATCAGTGATTCTATACAAATAACTGGGCTTACAGATTTGGCATATTGCTTTAATATCATCTATATGGATCTGGACACATACATCAAAATAATGGTGCATAATATATTAATGTATTCTGCATGTGAGCGTATCAGTATGTGGATAAAGGCATTCTGGAATAGGAGAAAGAACACCAGTCCCTAGTTTGAAGATAGGAATTCAAACAAGTATTGGCTCTGCAATTGATTAGCCATTTGGCTATATTTAATTTAAATATTTAACTTCTCTAAGTCTTACTTTCCTTTTCTAACTGGGCAAAATTTAATGGTTACTAATTACCTTACAGTTCTGCTGTGAATGTCCAATAAAATCATGGATGTAAATTGCTTTGAAACCCAAATGCTATGTAAACATGAATTATTATTATGGAGAACTAAATGAATGAGAAGATTCCATTAAAAACAATGTCTTGTGTTAAAACTCTGAGGACTCTTAGGACTGAGAATTGATAGAAGCCTTAGAGATCATCTAGTCTAATTTTACTAGTGAACAGGGGAGGAAACAGAGACTCTAATGACCTGGTCTCAGAGGTGGCATTTAGAAGAATCAAGATTTGAATCCAGATCTTCTGACTCTAAATGTGCTTTTCTGGCATAGTATATCCCTTATTATCTAGCTAAAATAAAAAAAATAAGAGGAAACTTGTTTTGCTTGCCTTTCCAAAGCCGAACAAGGACCATATTACTGAATCTGACAGTGTTTCCCACAATTTAAAAAATAGTAACCCTGGGATCAAGCATCACTGAAACCAATCAGATGTAGTGATTAATAGTTCCTCCTTCAAAAGAGACAAGGACACACATGGATTTAAAATTAGACTTTGTTGCCAAAGAAGACCCAAGAGGATATCTGGGAAGAAAAGCAGAAAATATTATATCTCTGAATGAAATCCTAATGGCTGATTCTAAATGACATTTCCCAATGCAGGACTGAAGTTCCCTGAGTAGGTTTGGGAACAAAAACTGCCTGCTGCCCTCCAGCCAACTCTGCCCCTAAACTATTCAAAGACAGGCCTGTTCTTAGGAGTTTCACTCTTAATTGTTTTGCACCCACTCTGGCCCAAATCTTTTCCTGCTTTCCTTTTATCTGCACTATGCTCCATAGACTTCCTGCAGGGTTCCCAGTGTAATTCTGAGAAATATTACTCTCTTATTCCATTTTGTGTTTCTTTTACCCATGGGCAGCTTTCCTTTTTATACTGAGTGTCCATCTGAATGGAGCATTTTACAGCCTCGAAAAGCCTTGCTTTAGAAAGTTTACTTGGGTATTCACATCATCCCTTGGGTGGTGACTCAAGCCAGATTACCCTGGCAAAACTCAGAGCCGCCGTTTCTTTGCCTAATAGTTTCTTGCAGCTTTTAAAAGTTTCAGAGGAAGGAGGCAGAAGGAAGAGAGAAACAGTGTGGGAATGCCACTGTTTCTATTCTGATTATCATGTCCATCATTATTTCTGGAGAAAGAAATGGCAAACCACTCCAGGATCTTCGCCAAGAAAGCCCCAAATGGGGTCACAAAGAGTCAGGCACAACTGAAACGACTAAACAACAACAACAACATCACCTAAATCTTGTAGATGTTTGGATAAAACTAGGCTGCCTCTTTGCTATTTCTATACTTAAATATACACATTCATATATATGGATGATGGAGGAGAGGAGTGGATTTTCCAGAATTCTTTGTACAGTTTTAAAATATTAAAGCTCAAAACTGTAGTAATACTCTTGGAACACCCTGTATATAAACATCACTGTCCTTCATACTTGAAAATGACATTGGTGTTCTTTTGCTATTCTTTCATATCAACTGTCCTGATGATGACATTTCTTGAGTGGATGCATTCAGCTGAAGATAACAGAGTGTGACTGCCGTTCTTGTCACGCTCAGCTCACTTACAGAATGTCCCCTGACTCTTGTAGCTACTTGTATGGCTAATGCTGTTTGTTTTTGAGCTGTCTAGCTCTAAAATTAGTTGGCTGACTTTCCTTCAGATATATTGTCATTATTATGGTTCCTGTTGTCTGTACAGATTTCTTACTGCCACTACCCCCTCCCACAATAATGCTCCAGGGCACCGCAGTTTCTCTCCAAGTAAGGGGCTTCACCGTGGCATTAAGATCTTGTATATGCAATCCGAAACATGCATGTAAATGGGAATATTCAATTTAAAAATCAAGGTATTTTATTTTCAAGAAGATTTATGCTTCCTCAAAGTCTTCTCTTTGCGTGAAGATATCTCAGAACCACGGTATAGATTTGTGTATACCACTATGATTTGAGCTTTCCCACTCCCCACAGTGTATTAGTCATTGACCGGAAAAGCTAACGCCTAATTTTGTAGTGTTTTAGTATTTTTGAAATGCTGTTTTTTTTTCTCCTTGCAGTAGCCACATAGGTCGATAGTGCAAATAGTATTGCCCCCAACTAACAGATAGTAAAACTGAGAATCAGAGAGATTGTCACTTTTGCAAAGACACAGAGACAAAGAGCCAACTGGTATCAAAGCCAATATCTGAAACCCAGTTTCCTCAATCTAAGTCTAGCATTCTTTGCATTATATTATATCATAGTCACGAAGGAAAGGGTCCCTGACTTGGATGAGGATCTCTTCTAATCTAGGGTAGTAGTGTAACAGGAAGACGATGTGACTCATTGGGGGAAAAAATGAAACACATCCTCATGTCTGATCCTGCTACATTGGATTATCTGATTTTAGTCCTTAACCTGTATCTGCTTTTAATGTATTTGAAATATTGCATGATTTTAAAAATTCTTTGCTATTGAAGCATCAGGGCTTTTTGTGGGAGAATGAAAAGGTAGGTTTATTTATCTTAGCCCAGGTTATTCTGGTAAGTCCTTTTTTTTCTGCAGCACTGCATTTTATTTGGTTTGGGGTTTGTTTGTTTTTTCTCTCAAAAATGGGTCTATATAGATTTTAGAAGTTTGTTTTATTGTTTTTTGTTTAATTTATTTTTTTCACCTGCTGTGCAGGCTTTGTTGCTTTTCCCTTTGTCCACTTTCTAGCGTATATGTATAGTGTTGTCATTCAGAAGGGAAGTGGAAGTTCTGAAAAAACCTCCAAACAGCTGCTTTGCAGTGTTTCCTGTCCAGGGAAGCAGGAAGGACTGGATGTTTCATGAGGAAGTCTGCCAACATTAGATTTCCACAATTGTATGGGTAGTATTATAGGGCCCAGCATGGAACCCAAGGGCTGAGGCACAGAATCTCATCTAAAATGGATGTCTGAGCCTGTGAGTTTCCCTCTTCTTTGGTCACATCAGCGGAAACTCTTCATGCAGTGTATAAATGACTGAATCACAGAGAAGTCAGTGTTCATAAACATATCAGAAGCACTCTATAGCTTCCCAGCAGAAAATGTCCTCTCACAAAAGAACTGACAGCATCACCTCTTTAAAGTTGGAAGCAACTTAGAAATCAGTTAGTCCATTCCCATTATTTTACAGCTAAGGAAACTGAGATAGAGAAGAGCAAAGTTGCAGAAGAAGGTTATAATATGAATTTAAGCACTTGCTGGAGGTGAAAAACTGTGCTAAGCCCTTCATAAAGATGATTTCATTTGATTCTCACAACAGTCTTTATTATTAGCTTCATTTTAAAATTGAGGAAACTGAGCAGACAAGTAAAATAACTTGCCCAAGGTCACACAGTCAGTAAATGTCAAGGATTAAATTTAAGTTCAAGTCTTCCTTACTGCAGGGCTGGAATTAACCATTGCATCACTTACCTCCTGGAAAAGAGAATACTGGTTTCAGAGTCAGAGGGCCTGGCTTCAAATTCTGACTCTGTTGCTTAGTAGGACAAAACTCTGGTCATCTTACTTCACAGTTCTTACCTTTAGTTTCTCATTAGAAAAATGAGGTTGAGCTAGGTAATCTCTAATTACATATTCCATTTTAACATAAAAATCTATGATCATATGACCTGCTCAAGGTCATACAGGAAATAAGTAGCTATGTCAAGATTGAGACCCAGATACTTTGACACCGAATTCAACTCTCTTTCCTAAGTCATTATTTAAGAAGGGTTTATACTGGGTTAAAAGCATCCACTGATGCTCCCTAAAGTTCTAAACCACAAATCAAAATAAAATTGTTTTTAATGAAAGCATCATGAACAAAGGAACAGATGTGATTTTTGTTGGCAGCTTGGTTGAAAGCTAAGTTCAACTGGCAACAGGAAAGAGGGAGTGATAGGACAATATGTACAAGTCATGAGGACCATGTAAAGAATGTGAAATTCTGAATAAGTGAAAAAAAGAAAAAAGAAAAAAGAAAAAAGAAAATCCTCTTTGGAGGGAACTAGTAATATAAAAGAAAATTGACCACCAAAAAGTCAAAAAGGAATCTGATGAATAAAATTCAACTGGACACCAAATTGGAATATTTCTTTATCCAAAAGGAATGTTCTTCCCTGTGATCTAAGAATACTAAAAGAAACCAAAGTAGACTTAGCAAAAGCAACATAATCCAGGATCAAATGTACCAGAGCTAATTCTAGATGAAAACAAGAGTTCTAGGCTCTTGTGTCATGAGAGTCTATTGAATCTGAGACTTCCTATGTCCACACTGAACTAACTTAGAGCTATTTTGCCATAGTTCTGGTCTTGTCAATTAGACAAAATCCTTCTTTGATTAGAAAGAATTTTATTTCTAGGCTGTCACAGAATTCCAACGTTGCCTTGATTGGGGAGGATAGTTCCAAATTGGTCCAGTACTCAACAGAATATTATTTAATCTTACTTCTCTTTCCCATTCTACATGCCCTACACAACTCTGGTAGAAAAAAAATTTCAGAGATCCTTGATAATAGTTATGCTTAATTTTTTGAGGTTACTCATCAAGGTGGGAAATAACCCTGATTGTTGAGGCTGGAATGCTCTGCTTCAATCCCTCCAGTATTTCTAGAGGTAGATTTCCAGGCTGGCAGGATTTCAAAGAACAAATGAACCCATTTATTCATGTTCATCCATAGCCTCAAAGATATTTATTGAGAGATATAAACAATCAGGATTGGGAACCTTCTGAAGGGAAAGATGGAATCCAAGAAGTCCCTAAATTGCCTGACTGACCATTTTTATGGAATACAGTAGAAGAGACTGTGCAGCTGTTTAATGGCAGGCTGTTTAAGGACAGGATAGTAGTGTTTACTATCCTGTGGCATATGGCCTACGAGATCTAAACAATAGTAGCAAAACAGCAGAGAATGGTGGAGAATCTGCAGCAGTAGATGAAGAATAGTAGACAGAGCTTCAGTCAACAACAGCTATGGCAGTGGTCCAGCCTCTGTAGCAGCAGATGTGAGGTAGAGGAAAGAAATGACAGAATCCCTGGAGCACAACACACCAAAGAGGAGGTGGAATTTCCAGTCAAGATGTGAGGCATATCCCCAACCTGAAGTGAGAGTCTTCTAGGATCTGTTTATTTTCCCATCAATACCATGAGTATAAAATATGCTAAAGATTGAATCCATCGTTTGATTTTTCCATTTAAAAATAACATATATCATTTTAATTAAGTAATTTGCTCTATGATTTAGAATTTCTGCCTGTTCTGTTGACAGAGAGTACACAAGATGGGCATATAATCTAGATATTAACCATCTATATGTTCACGTTGAACCCAAGCAGTGATGTCATTCCAGAGTTTAGTGGGGTATATAATACATTTGTAACTACCTAGAACTCTTGCCCAATCCTGTTGTTCCTCCTCCCACCAAAAATGTGGGCCTTTTAACTGCTAATTCATACTTCTATCTGAAGACGGGAAGAAGAATGAAAGAAGTGCCTGCTAATTTCATCATTTGTTACATGCTCTGAGAATAGATATTCTCGAGATGGGGGTTGAAGTTAATGATTAAAATGAACTTTCAGGATTACCTACTTCTTTTATCCATGCTACCTCCATTCACCATTAGCACAGGAAGGTAAGAGTTCATTTACTATAAAAAGATGCAAATGGAGGATAGTAAACAGCAAAAGGGAAAACCAACAATATATTAAGAATTATCAAAGAAAGAGAAATGGAAAGATATAAAACCCCAAAGTAGAAACCAAAAGAAGGAGAAATAATTAACAGAGGTGAACAAAGAATAAATACCAGGAAATGAAGAAGGAGAAAGGGCCTAGTAGAAAGACTAGAAAACAAGTAATCTAAGCTAAGAAGTAATGATATTCTTAATATGGAAGTAGAAAATTACTAGTTTTAATAAGATAAGAAGGAAAAATTTGAAAAATACACTTCATTACAAAAAAGATTAAGAAAAAATTTTTGAATTTTTTTTCTACCTTAAAGAAAATATCTATAGCACTATGGTAGACTATTAAATACAAAGAGAAACTGGAGAAAATTAAATGGGAATAGAAAAAAGTATGCCTTTTCTCACCTGTACAAGGTACTTTCACAAAAAATGAGCTTGTATTAGGACATTAAAACCTTACTTCCAAATGCCAAAAAAGTAGAAATATCAAATACATAATTTTTAGATCATAATGTAAAGAAATTACATTCAATAAAGTGCATAGTTGGAAAATCTTGAACCCCTGGAACTGCATTGCCCAAAATTCCTTTCTATATTACCCACAATTCCTTTTGCCTTTCAAATATGTGCCTCATTACCCATTCTGTATATAGTTTGGGTTTGCTCTGCCACACCCTCTCTTTTCCATGTGCATTGAGTGGTAAACATTCCCTGTGTTCTCTAGCTATCTAGTTAAATATTAATAAATCTTTATAAATATTATACTTTGGAGATTTTGAATATTAATTTTAAAATCTACAAAAGGACAATGTAAACATAGATGAAAAATTAACTAAAAACATAATAGTCCTAAAGAATGAATGGTTAAAAAATAAATTATAGAAACAATAAATAATTTAATTAAAGAGAATGAAAATAGTGCAACAACATAAAATTTATGGGATGCAAGCAAAGTAAAACTTCAGAGAAAATTTATATCTCTAAATAAATATTTCAATAAAAGAGAGAAAGAGCAGATAGATAAATTGGGAATGTAGGTTTTAAAAAACCTTAGAAAAGGGAGACAGCTGGGTAGCTCAGTATATTGAGAGCCAGGCCTAGAGATGGGAAATCTTAGGTTGAAATCTGGCCTCAGACACTTCTTACCTGTGTGACCCTGGGCAAGTCACTTAACCCCCATTGCCCAGCCCTAACCACTCTTCTACCTTGGAACCAATACAAAGTATTGATTCTAACACAGAAGGTAAGAGTTAAAAAAAAACCTTCGAAAAGGACAAATTACAAAAGCTTAATTAAGCACCAAATTAGAAGTCCCAAAAATATAAAATAAAAAAACTACTAAGCTAATAAATAAAATTGGAAACTGGTTTTATGAAAAAAATATATGAATATACAAAGAGATAATAAGGAAAAAGATTTGGGCCAAAATATTCATAGCCACATTCTTTGTGGTGACAAAAAATTGGAAAATGAGGGGGTGTCCATCGGTTAGGGAATGGCTGAACAAATTGTGGTATCTATTGATGATGGAATACTATTGTGCTGAAAGGAATGATGGACTAGAGGAATTTCGTGTGAACTGGAAAGAACTCTGGGAATTGAGGGAGAATGAAAGGAGCAGAACCAGGAGAACATTGTTCACAGAGATTGTGGCACAATCAAATGTAAGAGACTTTTCTACTAGCAGCAATGCAATGATCCAGGACAACACAGAGGAATGTATGAGAAAGAACACTATTCACATCCAGAGAAAGAACTGTGAGAGCAGAAACACAGAAGAAAAATATATGATTGATCATGTGGTTCCATGGGGATATGATTAGGATTTTGATGTTAAAAGATCACTCTAATGCAAATATGAATAACGTGGAAATAAGTTTTGAACAATGATACATGTGTAACCCAGTGGAATTGCTGGTCAACTCCAGGAGGAGGAAGGGAAAAAGAGTGGGAAAAATCATAAATCATGGAATCATGGAAAAATATTCTAAATAAAATTTTAAAAAATTATGATTAGACAAACCATTGGTTAATTTAATTATAAAAAGAATAAAATAAAATTACCAGCATCAAAAATGAAAAGGGTGAATTTATTTCCAATGAAGAAGAAATTATAGCTTTTATTAGTAGTTATTTTGCCCAATTATAGCCAATAAATCTAACAATCTAAGTGAAATGGATGAGTATTTACACAACTATCAAGTTTCCAGATTAAGAGAAGAAAAACGGAATACTTAAATAACATTATCTTAGAAAATAAATTTGAACTAGTCAAATATGGACTTTTTGAGAAAAAATCCCAAAGACAAGATGGAGTCACAAGTGAACTCTACCAAACATTTAAAGCACAATTAATTCCAATAATATATTAACTATTTGGGAAAATAAGCATAGAAAGAGTACTACCAAATTCCAAATATAATGGTGCTGATACCAGAACCAGGAAGAACAAAAATGGAGAAAGGAAACTATAGATCAATTTCACTAATGAATAGTGATGCAAAATTTTTCAGTAAAATACAAGAAAGGAGATTATAGCAATATGTCCTATATACTATAACCAATTAGGTCTTATACTACAACCAATTAGGATTCATACTAGGAATGCAGGGCTGATTTAATATTAGGAAAACTACCAGCATAATTGACCACATTAATAACAAAAACAACAAAAATCATAAAACTATCTCAATTGATGCAGAAAAAAACTTTTGATTAAATAGAATGTTCATTCTTTTTTTAAAAAAAAAAAGCAGCAGAAAGCTTTGAAATAATTGGAGCTTTCCTTAAAATAATAAGTACTATCTTTCTAAAACCATCAGCAAGCATTATCAGCAATGGCAATAAGCTAGAACCGTTCTCAAGATCAGTGTGAAGCAAGGATGCCTATTAGCATGACTATTGTTTAATATTGTACTAGAAAGACTAGCAATAGGAATAAGAGAAGAAGAAATTGAAGGAATTAGAATAGGCAATGAGGAAACAAAACTGTCACTCTTTGAGATGATATGATGGTATACTTAGAGAATCTAAGAGAAACAACCAAAAAACTAAATGAAATAATTAACAATTTCAGCAAAGTGGCAGGATATAAAATAGATCCACATAAATAATTGGCATTTCTATATATTATGAACAAAGTCCAGAAGGAAGAGCTAGAAAAAGAAAGTCCATTTCAAATAACTATAAATAATATAAATTTACTTGGGAGTCAGTTTGCCAAGACAAACCCAAGAACCATACAAAAACAATTACAAAGCAGTTTTCACACAAATAAATTCAGGTTTAAACACTTGAATTTCAAAATATTAATTGCTCATGTGTAGGTTGAGCCAATATTATGAAAATGAAAATTCTACCTAGATTAATTATTTATTCAGCACTATATCAAGCTATCAAAAATTATTTTATAGAACTAGAAAAAGTAATAGCATTCATCTGGAAGAACAAAAAGGTGAAGAATCAATGAAAAAATGTGAAGGAAAGTAGTTTAGTAGTGGCATAGCTCAGACTGTATTATAAAGGAATAATCACCAAAACAGTCTCTGGTATTGGCTAAGAAATAGAGTGGTGGATCAGGGGAATAGATTAGGTACCCAATACACAATCTAATAGCAATCTAATGTTTGATAAAGGGAAAAAATCCAAGCTTTTGGTACAAAAACTCACTGTTTGACAAAAATTGCTGAGAAAGCTGCGAAAGAATTTTACAGAAACTAGGTCTAGCCCACCATATTACAGTGTTTACCAAGATAACATTAAGAAGGGTATGTGATTTAGACATTAAAGGTGATATCATAAGCAAATTAAAGAAACAAGGAATATTTTACCTGTCAGATCTATGATTAAGGGAAGAATTTAGCACCAATTAAAAGATGGAGAACACTGCAGCATATGAAATGGATAATTTTGATTACATTGAATTTAAAAGACTTCTTTGTGGTGGCAAAAAATTGGAAAATAAGGGGATGTCCTTCAGTTGGGGAATGACTGAACAAATTGTGGTATCTGTTGGTGATGGAATACTATTGTGCTCAAAGGAATAATGAACTGGAGGAATTCCATGTGAACTGGAATGACCTCAAGCAATTGATGCAGAGTGAAAGGAGCAGAACCAGGAGAACCTTATACACAGAGATGGATACACTGTGGTACAATCTATTGTAATGGACTTCTGTACTAGCAGCAATGCAATGACCCAGGAAAAATCTTGGAAGACTTAAATGAATTGTTTCAAAGTAAAAAGAGCTCAACCATGAGAAGAACCTTTGCACTTAGCTATTCTCAACAATACAATGATCCAAAACAATTTTGAAGGAGTTATCATAAAAGATGTTATCCACCTCCAGAGAAAGAACTGATGGAGTCTGAATACAGATCAAAGTATATCTTTTTTTAAAAAATTTCTTTATATTTCTTGGTTTGTTTTGTTTTTCTTTTGTAACATGATTAATATGGAAATATATTTTACATGGCTAAACATGTATAATCTATAGCAAATTGCTTGCCTTCTTCAAGGAAGATTAGGAAGGTAAGAAGTAAGAGAATTTGGAACTCAAGATTTAAAAAATTTAATGTTAAAATTGTTTTTACATGTAATCAAGGGAAAATAAATATTCAGAAAGAGGCATTGCTAAGAAGTGAGAGAATGAGAGGAGAAACAAAGCAAGAAATAAAGAAACTAAGATAGGGAGACAAAAAGAATGTCTATATATATAAAGCTTTAGAACTGGAAGAGATTTTACAAACGATCTAGTCCTAATGCTGAGAATTTAAGAGAACTGATTTGGAGAACTATATGATTATAATAGTGAACAGTATAGCAGATATTTATTAAGCATTTATCATGTTCTAGTCATTTGGGATACAAAAACATTTTTTAAAACCCTACCCCTAACCCAAGGAGTTTCTTTTCATTCTGATTTTGGAAGAGAGAGGTGG
Organism: Gracilinanus agilis; assembly: GCF_016433145.1. Lineage (NCBI taxonomy): Eukaryota > Metazoa > Chordata > Mammalia > Didelphimorphia > Didelphidae > Gracilinanus > Gracilinanus agilis. The sequence goes on along the minus strand of NC_058133.1, from coordinate 428,961,095 downwards.
ATAATACATGTAAAAAAGGTAATAGTATATACAAATAAAGTCATTTTGAAAAAGAATGTTAGCACTAGAGTACCTGAATTAGTGAAATAATTAAAAAAGGGCTGATGCAAGAAGTTGCAGCTGAGTTGTGCTTTGAAGACAGCTAGGGTCATCACAAGGCAGGAAGAATAGAGAGAACACATTTCAGAGCTGGGATACGACTTGTGCAAAGTGAAGATGGGGGATGGAATAGCATGTAAAAGTAACAGCCACTAAGCCAGTAACACTGGACCCAAGACTAAGAAAGAGGGAACAGCTAAGTGGCTCAGTGGATTAAGAGCCAAGCCTGGGAGACAGGAAGTCCAGTGTTCAAATGTAGCCTCAGACACTTTCTAGATGTGTGACCCTGGGCAAGTCACCTAACCCCCACTGCCTAGTCCTTTCTGCTCTTCTGCGTGGGAACTAACACACAGTATTGAATCTAAGACAACAGACAAGGATTTAAAAAAAAAGATTATAAAATAGAGATTAAAATAAATTGAAATCAAAAAGATACACTGAAACTAGATTGTGAAGGGTTTGAAATGCCACAAGGAAGAATTCCTATCTTATTCTAGATCAAGTTATCAACCAGCATGTATTGACCACTTCCTAACATTCCAGGTCCTTTATTAAACACTGGGGATATAAAGGAAGGTAAAAATAGTCACTGACTTCAAAAAGCTTATATTCTAATATTAGAGGCAACACATAAATAGATGGGTATAAACAGGAAGGATATAGAGAAAGTATGTGGAAAGTAACCAAGGAGGGAAGGGTAAGGAACAAGAGGGGAAATAAAGGAAAGGGGGAGCATCTGCCAACTCTTTTTAATTCAGATATTTCCCAAATTACATGTAATAATTATTTTCAGTATATGTTTTCCAAAATTAAGATAATTGTCTATCTCTTCTTTCTTTTTGAAGATGATAAAAAATTTGATCTGGTTTATACATATATTATCATGCAAAAATATTTCCATATTGGTCATTATTGTAAGAGAATATTCATACAAAATCAAACCCAAAAATAAAATCATAAATGAACTAATGGGGAAGATAGTATGCTGTGAGCTGCATTGGAATCCAACAGTTCTTTCTCTGAAGGTGGGTAGAATTCTTTGTCATAACATCCTTCAGAATTGTTTCAGATTGTTGTATTGCTGAGAGTAGTTAAGTCTTTCACAGTTGATCCTAATCCAATATTATTATTACTTTGTATAATATTCTCCCCATTATGCTTATTTCACTCTGTATCAGTTCCTATAGATCTTTCTAAATTTTCTAAAATCATTTGATTTATCACTTCATATAGCACAATAGTATTCCATCATCAGCATATACCACAATTTGTTCAACATTTCCCTAATTGACAGTCATCCCTTCAGTTTCTAATTTTTTGCCACCACAAAAAGAATTGCTATAAATATTTTTCTGCAAGTAGGTCCTTTCTCCTTTTTTATGAACTCTTTGGGATTCAGACCCAATGGTGGTATAACAGGATTAAAGGATTTGCAGAGTTTTATAACCTTTTAGTCCAAATTGTCCTCCAGAATAATTGGATCAGTTCACATTAGTGTCCCAATTTTGCCACATCCCCTCCAATGTTTATCATTTTTTAAAAATTTTAAACCCTTAACTTCTGTATATTGACTTATAGGTGGAAGAGTGGTAAGGGTAGGCAAGTGACTTGCCCAGGGTCACACAGCTGGGAAGTGTCTGAGGCCAGATTTGAACCCAGGACCTCCCATCTCCAGGCCTGGCTCTCTATCCACTGAGCTACCCAGCTGCCCCTATCATTTTCTTTTAGTCACATCAGTCAGTCTGATAGGTGTGAGGCGGTACCTCAGAGCTGTTTGAATTTGAATTTCTCTAATCAAGAGTGATTTAGAACCTTTTCCATATGATTATTAACAGTTTTGATTTCTTCATTTGAAAATTGCTTTACATGTCTTTTGACCATTTGTCAATTGGGGAATGAATAACCTGTGTTCTTAAAATTTTGACTTAGGGGTGTAGACTCGAAACTACCACACCAATGCAACTACCAACAATTTGGAAATTGGTCTTGTTCAAGGACACATGACAAAACTAGTGGAAACGCGCATCGGCCAAGGGTGGGGGGGGGGGCGGGGGGGGTTGAAGGGGAAAGGTGGAGCATGAATCATGTAACCATGTTAAAAATGAATATTAATAAATGTTAAAAAAAATAAAAAAAAATTTGACTTAGTTCTCTATAAATTTGAGAAATGAAAATCGTTATCAGATGAATGTTATAATTTTTTTCCTGGTTTATTGCTTCCCTTCTAATTCTGGTTACATTTGTTTGTACAAAAGCCTTTTAATTTAAAATAATTAAAATTATTCATTTTACAACTTATAATGCTCTTTATCTTTTGTTTGTTCATAAATTCTTCCCTTCATCATAGATCTGCCAGGTAAACTATTCTATGTTCCCCTAATTACTTATGGTTTCACTATATTTAAATCGTATACCCATTTTGACCTTATCTTGGAATAGGATGTAAGATATTATTCTCTATCTAGTTTCTGTAATACTGTTTTCCAATTTTCCCAGCAGTTTTTGTTAAATAGTGAGTTTCTATGAAATCTTTAACCTAAATATGGGCCATTAAAATGATTTTGCCTCACAGCGTGTTAATATTCACATATAGTTTTCATGCTACATTTAAGTAAAACTTTCAAATAAGACATAATAAATGAAATGGGGGTATCCAGGCATTGTAAGAATGAAGAATAGAATTCCCTTATGCCTTCAAGTACCACATTATTCTTTTTTTACTGTAGAGGAATGCTACTTACCTATATATAAAGGTTTGTTTGTTTTGTTTGGTAGGGGACAAACTATAGGTGACTATAATTTAGTTATTAGCAAAGTATGGAGAAAGCATGGTTTAATAGAAAAATCAATTTTAAAAGTATTGAAGAGAGAACTTAAAGATCTCTGCTTTTCTGTATCCAGATACATGCTAGGAAAAAAAACTGGGAACAAAGAGGCCACTTACAGGTTTGCTCAGTTCCTTTTAATATTAATTCAGATTTACATAGTACTTTCAGTTTTATAGAGCTCATTTCTCACAACAATCCTGAGGAGTCAGCAGTGCAAGTATTTTATGCCTGATTTAAAAACGAGTGTTTTAAAGTTCAGAAAAGTTAAATTTCTTGTTGTAAGTTACATTGCTAATATGTAATAGTGCAGCTTCTAATTTCTAAGCAATGTAGAAGATAATGTCAAGTGCATGTGTGTGGATGATTTCTCTTCCATAAATCTAAATGAATATGTCCAGTTCCAATATTCTAACAGCTTATTGGTAGACTAGACTGGAACAGAACAATTTAAAAGACAATTGGGGCAGCTAGGTGGTGCAGTGGAAAGAGAGGTGGTCCAGGAATTAGAAAGATCTGAATTCAAATTAGACCTCAGATTCTTTATTAGCTTTGTGACACTGGGCAGGTCACTTAACCCTGTTTCCTTCAGTTTCCTCATCTATAAAATGAGCTGGAGAAGGAAATAGGAAACTGTTCCAGTATCTTTGCAAAGAAAACCCTAAATGGAGTCATGAAGAGTTGGACACAACTGAAAATGACTGGACAGCAACAAAATGTATCTGCTGATAGGAGACATAAAGTTTTTTATTTATGTACCTAATATGTACCAATCACTTATTAGGAGTTAAGGATTCAAAGCTAAAAAAGAAAAGTGTTCTTATCCTTGAGGAGATTACATTCTGCTGAGTAGAAGTATAGTAAGTTCATGGATAAGTAAATGAAAAATATATACAATGTCAGTACAAACTAATGTGGGAAAGGAAAAGAACTGGTAGAAACAGAAAAAGTTTCATTTAAAAGATACTTGAGCTGAGCCTCAGACCAAATGAGGCATACTGAAAAAACAAGGAATATTAATATGGTTTTTGTTTACTTTTAATTAGGAAAATATGCTTATAGGTGGCTAGCTTGTGAATACGGCTTAATTAGATTAATCCTGGGGGGAAAAGCATGGTCCAAAGTCTAGGCTCTGCCACAGTATATATGACCTTAGACCAGTCATCTACTTCCTCTAGAACACCTGTGGTCATCATGTAGCTATAGAAGAAATAAAATAACTGCACAATCAACACAAATCTGCCTCTTTAAAAAAAAAAAAAAAGATTTGTGAACTATCTTCTTTCTCCAGCTTCCCTTTCCCTCTTTTCTTCCTGGCAGACCTCTGTTGCCTTCCCTCTTTAATTAGTAATATATGTATATGTATATGTGTATATATATATATGTATGTATGTTATTCTAAGAGCAGTTATCCAGGGCTGCCTTTTCTCCATAGTATGGAAAAGAGATTCAAGAAGGAGTCTCTTTGGTGGAGTCAAAAGAACCCTGTGCCCCAGATCTTGTAAATCCCCAGAGGTTGGACTGAATCATCTCTGAGATTCTTTTCAACTCTCAGATTCTATACCCTAAACCACTGTGGATTTACAAATTCTCCCTTCAAATCTATAGAATTTGTCTTATTCGTTCCTTTTACTATTTTTACTTCATTAACAGATCTGGTTTGTAAGACACTCGCCTGTTATTTGCCTCAGCTAGCACTGTTTGCCCCAGGATGCCAAGGCTGCTGTGTGTGTGTGTGTGTGTGTGTGTGTGTGTGTGTGTGTGTGTGTTTGGCAAAGGCTAAGGGTATCTCTTTGTCAGATGAAGTGAAAGAGTGATTAGACCATAGCCTGCTGGTTCCTAGACACTGATACCTCCCTTTCCTCTCCTTATCCCATCACTATCTATTATGCTCTTTAAATTTCCCATCCAGAGGTTCCAAATTAGTTACAAATCTGTTGTCATTAGTATTGCCAACATGGTTATCCTCTTCTTACTTTCCTGTCACTCACATTTTCTTTACCTTCCTTTTACCAAAGAGCTGAAATTACCCAAAGCCACACTAGTGGAGATGTGCCCCCAAAGTTGTCAGAACAGACCTACATTCATGCACAAAGTATTTTGAATTTAAGTAACCAGCTAGTAGAAATTGTTCCTCCAGGGCCACCCAGCTGGTTGCTGATCTTGACCCTTGAGCTGATAGTTTTTGCATGCTTGTTATCATGGACTCTGTGTCACAAAGTGAATAATTGCATCAAACTTTCCCCAAGTATACAACTTCACACAAGTAGAAGATTTAAAAGATGAGCTTGCATTGGAGAAAACTAAGCTAAGAAGGTTTAACCATGCTGTTCCTTTCGACTGTAACAGAAAACATGTTACATATCTTGAATATGTCCATAATCAGAGATTAAACTTAAAAGTTTTTCACCTATATGTTTACAACATGAGTGCTAAATTTAAGCCAAAGGAGGAAAATGTGTATTTTTTTTCAGAGCATTTCCAATAATGGACCAAATTGTTTTTATAACATCAGAAACTCACTCTAACCAGCCATGTTATTCCTTAAATATATGCCAACAGGGCTTGAAACCCATTGGAAACTCTTCCTTTGTTCCCCATGGGAAGGGGGATGGGAGAGTGGCTTGAAATATCAATAAACCAAAAGCCTTTGAGTTTGAGAAAGTTCTACTGGAAGTTGGAAAAGTTATTTCACTTCCCCTGGAAAGGGGAAAGATAGTTTATGTAGTAGATTAACAACCTTTTCTTTTGTTCTCCTTGAATTCACAAGTAGAAAAGGGGAAGATGACTTAAGAACTTAACAATGAAAGTGACCCGCTCCTTCACCTTGTCACTTTCCATGCCACATTAACCAGTTTTGCCAAACTAATCCATGAATCACAGATGCTGGTCATCACCATATATAGCACATTCATCTCCCGTGTCATCATTCACGCTGGACACTGAATAGTGGCATTTGTCTCCAGATATGGCCCTCAAAGGACACCCATCAGCCTCATACTAATTCCTCCGACCTCATCAGCTTTGGTTGTTGATCGTTCTGCTGAAAAGCAGGAAATCATTCAGCCTGGGAAACTTGGGAAAATTTGTAGACACATAAAGCAATCTTTTAGGTTCAGGGGTTTTCTGGTCAGAGCTAGATTTTTTTTTTCCTCCCTCCTCGAAACCACTTTAGATTCTCATATTCAACAGCAAATCAGTCCAGCTAATATAAAAGCCATTTTCTTTCATTCCTTTCTCTTATTTCCATTGAGCACTACCCCCCACCCCACCCCCCAGCCCCCTTCAATCTGCAGTGCTCGCCTCCGGTGCCTCAATAGTAGCTAGGACTGTGTCTTAATGAAAAAAGATGGATAAAATATTACCATAACCTCAGAAGCGGGAGTAAAGCCCTTATTAGAATTCGGGACCTGCAGCTGGAACTTTCAGCATGGGGTGGGAGATAAAGTTAACTATTGTTAGCTCACAAGTGGTTCAGACTTCCTGGCAACTGCAGTGAATTACTCAGCCCTTTATGCAGGCCTTCAGAAACAGGCCACTGTTTCACAACAAAAAAGGCATTCAGGCAGGGAAAGATGGCCTCCCCAGGCTCTAGAAAGCTAGCTTTAAGGCAGTGAATGGACACTGCTGCCTCCCAAGTGAATGACCACTGTGGGAAAGGGTGATGATGTCAGCATGAATGCATTTCCAGTGTCTTTGTCCTGCTTCTCCCTGATCTCTCTCCCTCTTGGGCTGATGCCTCCTGCTTTGGCTGTTTTTCTATCTCCTCATCTTTCTCTGTCTCTCTGTGTATCTCTTTGTCTCTCTCTGTCTCTTTTCTCTGTCCCTCTCTTTCCTGCAACTCTTTTCCCTCCTGCTTATCATGCTTTCTGTTTCTCTCCCCTTCTCCTTCTTTTTCTTTGTTTCATCTTCTCTCTCTCTGGCTCTCTCACTTTCTCTTCCCATCCTGCCATTCTGAGTCTTTTATCATCATCCTTCATCATCCATCATCATTATTATCATCATTTAGAACTCCCATCAGCACCACTATCATATTGCCACCATGGCAATGCTACTTTAAATTCATTTTTTTTCCTTTTCATCAAAAACAAGAAAAAAATGAAAAATAGAGCAAAATTGAAAGAGTGTATTTGTGTGCTGGGGGGGTGGGGTGGGTGGAGTGGTGGTTCAGTCTGGTCCCTCCTGTTATTGGTTGGAAAAGGACTGCATGAGAGGGGGTGGGAATGACAAGGAAGAATGGGGGGAGGAGAGGTGTGGCTTTTGAGAAACAAATTTGTAATCCTTCACACTGGAAACTCCTGAAAGGAGCTGCCCTTCTCATGGTTTCCAGGAGCAGCAGAAGAATAACATTCTTGACTAAGGCTTCAACCAGCAACACAGCCTTGCTTTTGAAAATGTTCCCAATTACCAAGTTTATAGGAAGCTTTCAAAGGTTTATCTGGCTTTTAGAATAAAATGAAAAAAAAAACCAACAAAATATAAAAAAGAAGAGAACAGGGAAGAAAGGAAAAGACTTCTAAATGCCTTTGGCCCTCTGTAGAGTCAAAGTGTTAAATAAGCAGCCATACCTTCTGGAATGGCCCATGTCCTCAGGTTCCCTAGTGTTGAACCCATGCAGTAATAAAAATTAAGATATGAGGTTTGTTAAGCAGCCGCTATATAACTGATAATAAAAGACATTATTTTCTTTATTTTTTTACTTTCTACTTTTTCTTTTTTTACATTTTTACATCTTTAAGTTCCCTTAAGCTCTCTGTACCAGAATATACAAATTATTTCTTTGAAATGTTTTAAGTCCATTTTATAGAAATGCGGGAAATATGCTCCTTAAAAAACTTCTCCAGGTAAAATTGAATGCCCTCTTTCTTTACTCATAAAACTGTTAAGAGTTTTTGAGCCTGTTTTTTTGAGCCTGGTTATTTGGAAATGTGCGTGCCTGACTTCCTCACTGCTCTTTCTCAAAAGTTCCATCCATATTTAATATATACAGCTTGAACTCTTTGATTGGGACTTATCTTTGCTTCTTTTGTTTCCTTATTCTGTCACGTTAACAAGTTACTGCATATTTGCTGAGTATCTACTTTGTCCAGAGAACAGAGGCTTTGCTGTAGGATGGATACAAATGTTCATGAGAACTTGGAATTTAGTTAAGGGAGAAAAGAGACTCTTGGCTAGTGACTTGAGCACTACAATCTGTAAGTATAAAATAAAGGAGAATGGGAGGAACTGGACAGTGGAGGTTCAGTTAATCCTAAGAAAATGCAAGAGGCTCTGAATACTGCCATCAGTATAGGGGATTTGGGGAAACAGATTCTGGAAGTATGGGATGATGTATAAAGAAGGGGCTTTGTACATCTCCAACCCCCCACCATTTATAAAATGTAAAATAATTCATAGACTGTTTCTTTTGCACTTACCCTGGGGTGAAGAAAAACCTTTTAATTGACCTACTTAGCTAGAACTCATCTTGCATTCAAAAGACTCCAATGGAAAAATTCAAACTTTCTTTTTTTCTTCTTTGCCTTCTTGCTAGCTACAAGGTATAAGTATGATTTCTGAGATCACTCATGAGGGTGTAGCTTCTTTGGCAAGCCTTTGTTTGAGAGGAATATCTCTTGTCTTTTTTTTTCCCCTTTGGTATAGGACCTTGTAAGATTTCAGAAGATGAGAAGAACAAATGGTGGTCCATCAGGTAGGATTGAGAAGGAGTCAAACCTGAGGCAGAACACATCCAACTTGTTGAACTAACCCAGAAGTGAAACTACATACTAGGCAAGAAAGTGTGCCTTTCAAGCAATTGAGTCATCCAATGACTATTCCTTATTTGGTGAATATTTAGTAGTAACTACTTTAAATTGAGTTCACTCTTCCCAGAGATTGTAGGATCAGAATGTAAATGGGAGATATAGTCAGATGTCTATTTTAGCTATAGTTTCTCAGTAAAATTCCCTTTGTAAAAGCGAATTGATTTTCATTGGTTCTTAATGATAATAAGATATGGGTTAAAATGGTGGTAGAGGTCCAATCCCAATTATTAGTGATATTGAGAAGATATCGCTAGTTTAGTTGGCAATAATATTAGGTCAATAATCACTGGTGAAAAATAATGGTTTACATTATCTCTCAAGAGTACCTTCAGAACAGCTGCCAGAATTCACAAGGACTGGAGGAGCTTAGAATCTCCCTACAAAAGTACCATGTTTTGAAGGTATAACTGTCCAAGAGTTGTGCAGTAATTGTTGATCAGTAACAGGGAGTTTAATCAGAAAGATTTCCAGGAGAGGGTGACCTTTGGGATAAGTCTTAAAGGAGGCGACAGGCATGAACTAAGAGAAAACAGTATCTCCTTTACACGATTATAAGAATTATAATTATTATCATAACATGTAATTATAAAAATTGTGTTATTAGAATAAATTTTCTTTTTTATATACCTCTAAAATATCTCATGCAACCCTGTATATACAAGAAGTCCTCAGTAAATGCTTATTAATTTAATGTGTTCAAAAAGAGCCATAAGATTTGTAAGGTACTTTATATGGATTAGTTCATTTAATCCCAATAACACCGCTTTCAAGTAGGTACTATTTTTTTTCCCATTTTACAAATTAGGGAACTGAGGCTGGGAGTGGTTAATGATATTTGTCCAGGGCCACAACAGCTACCAAGTGTCCCAGAAACAATATGAACTTATATCATCCTATCTTGAAGTCCAGAGATCTAACTGTTGTGCCTCCTAGCTGTCATATAAATGTAGTTTCAAGCAAGTATCTTTTAATAGCAGCGCTGGATTACAGACTATTTCTCTAGCTCAGAGAACAAAAGCAGAACTCTTTTCTGTGAAATCATTATGATCTCAAGTGCACATGACCTCACTGACTTCAGTGTCTTTCCATAGACTGAGTAGCACTGTAGCATGTAGGGTAGGAATAAGATGACATCTCTATTAAGAAAACCCAAAAAATCAGATCTCCCAATCAAACTTTTTAAAGTGTATTCTCTAAAAAAGAGGTATAAATATCAGCAAATATACCCCAAATGTTTGAATAGTGTTTTAGATTGCGTATTTGGCAACTCATAGATACTTAACAAATGTTCGATGACATGATTTTGTTTTATTTTTAAAAGAAAATCTGGTAAGATAATTTACAATCAGAGCAAATCCATGTAAACCACTGAACAGATCAAGATTGAACATGACCCATACTTTTTCTAAAAATGCTAGGTTTCACTCAAACCATTCTCAGTTGCTGAGGAAACAATTTGGGAATAGTTATTGTGACAGTGTTTCTAGTTATAGGATCAGAAGAGGTATATAGGACTAGCTGACCATCACTGAAGAGAACTGGACTCTAATGGGATAAGATGAAAAAGCAAACAATAAATATTAATGAGGTAAAAAGCAAGAAACGGTTCTAAGTATTAGTCCTCCATGGTTCAGTTCAGAGGCATTTTCTATGACTGTCCCCTATCCTTGGAATGCTCTCTTACCTCTATTCCACTCCAACTACTGACTTTCCTGGCTTCCTTTAAGTCCATCCTTCTATAGGAAGTCTTTCCCAATTCCTCTTAATTCCAGTGCTTTCCTTCTGTTAAATATTTCCTATGTATCCTGTGTAGTATGTTTTGTATATATTTGTTTGCATGTCTCCTGCATTCCATTGTAAACTCCTTGAGGACCTAGATTGTCTTTTTTCACTCTTTGTAACCTCAGTGCTTAGCACAGTGTTAGGCACATAGTTGTCAGTTAATAAATGTTGATAGATTGATAGTATAAGATGTATCATTAAAAGGGTCAGAGAACACTGGGAAGAGAGAAAGGTGTGGTAAAATACTACAATTGTGGGGATTTAGCGGTAGTATAGTGTTTAGATGGCGAAATTCCCCTAACTGCTCTCTCCTTCTGGTGTTAATAACTCTGGTTGTTTAATCTCCCAAAACTGCTCAATCCCAATAGACCTATTTCTTAGAATGAATTTTTTAAAATAACTGATAGAAATGATAAATTTTAATAAAGTGATCAGGGAAAATAAATATGTATTTTCCCTGTTCAAGAACATGGACCCCCTGGAGGTTGAGAACCTCTCACTAAATTCACATCTCTCAGTTTGTATAGTTGAAGAAACTGAGGCTCAAATAGTTCCAAGTGAAAAGAAGAAGGGGAGTATAATTTTTGATATCTTTCCAACCACTCATAGATGACCCAGTTGATTATTGTGGCAAAGGGCTTAGCATTAGCAGGCTCCTATCTATATGTGTCAGCAATATTATCCTGATCCCCCAAAACACATAATCCTAGGCAGGGATCCTTTAATGCTAGGAAGATTTTTTTAAGTTGATTCCCTCTTGGATAAGGTAGAGAACATCATAGTTGCAAAAAATACAGGAAAAGGAGAAAAGATAGCAACAACCACATTTAGCCTTAGTCCCTCTAAGAACAAAACTGCCTTTGCAGAAGTGTCTGGCCCAAGTCTGAGAAACTGTTGTGTTATTTCAGGCTTACTATTTCCCTTATAATGAGTCTTGAAATGTGCTGGGAAACCAATAGTAAAAAAATTAGTTAAAACTAAAATCTAAAATTGATCTTGTCAATATTAGGACAGATATATTTGTTTATCTGGTATGTTTTTTCCCATAACGTATCTGGGGATTTTTGCTTTTGTATAAAAACAAACAGAAACAATATTTATTTGAATGTGTGGCAGAGAAAGGGAAAGAGTTTGTTTGCTTTTCAGTGTTCAGTGCTCTGGTTTTCCATCTTAATGGGATAGTACAGGATTTTGGTGATCTTCAGGCCTATTCTATTATTTAAGCGCTAGTCTCATATTTTCAGATTAGTACCAAGAATTTCTACTTGGATCTATGTTTAGGAATCTATACTAAGACACATACTTAGGAATCAACATACCTCAAACTGAGTTCATCTTCCCCACAACAAACAGCTCCTTCCTCCAAAATTCTCTCTCTGTCAGTGGCCCTGCTACTCTTATCATTTTGTGTAAGCACTTGAAGTCAAAACTACTTCACAATATTGCTGGAATAAAAATACTCTGTAAACTGTAAAATATTTCAAAGGGCTGGTTTGGGCTATTATTATTATTTTGTTGAACCTATCTTTTCCTTGAATGTAATCCATTTTCAAAACTTTTGATTTTTCTTTCAAAAAGTCATAGAACTGTGTATATACCTTCAGACATGATGGATGTGTTGTTGCTTGGATTTAGCAGCCCCTACTCCCTACTAAGACTAACAACTCTATTCCATCTTGATTCCTCCTACAGAATGCCCCTCTGCCACCTTCACTCACTTGTTTTCAACCTCTCCTTCTCTATTGATTCATTTTCTTTTTCCTACACAAAATGTTTTCCTCCATTCTCAAAACACTCTTACTTGATTCTCCCATCCCCTCTAACTACCATCCTACATCTCTTTTGACCCTAGCTGCTAAACTTAAAAAGGTCATCTACGATAGGTGGCTCCACTTTCTTCTCACTCTTCTCTACCCTTTTATAATTGAGCCTCCTACCTTATCATTCCACTGAAACTGCTCTCTCCAAAGTTACTAATGATCTCTTAGTTGCTAAATCTCGTGACCTTTTCTCAATCCCATTTCTCCTTGATCTCTCTGAAGTCTTTGGCACTTTCTTCTTGATATTCTCTTTAGGTGTGCAACTCACCCCTCTCTCCTGGTTCTCTTCCTACTTATTTGACTAATTCTCTGACTCCTTTCTTGGGACTTCCTCCAGATTATACCCTTTAACCCATAGGTGTCCCTCTAACCATAAGTATTCCTCAGGGTTCTGCCCTCTTTTTCCTCTATACTACTTCACTTGGTGATCTCATCAGCTCCCCTGGATTAAAATACTCTTTCTGTGCTAATCATTCTCAAAACTATCTGTCCTACCCCCAAACTCTCTGCTAACTTCCAATCTTGCATCTCCAACTGCCTTTCAGACATTTCAAACTGGATGTCCAGTAGATTTCTTAAACTCAATATGTACAAAATAAAACTCATTATCTTTGCCTCCAGAACTCTTCCTCAGTCCACTACCACTTTCCTAATTGTAGCAGAAGGCAATCTCATCCATTCAGACTCTCAGGTCACAGACTTGGAGTCATTGGGAATAATATATGTGTAATAGTATATAATACATACATAAAGTGAGATATAGATATCACCCTTCATATCCCATTCTTTTGCCAAATCCTACCAGTTTCACATTTGCAAAATCTCTCAAATATTCTCTCCTTTTGACATTGCTATCCAGTACTCATCATCTCATGCCTGGATTATTGCAATAGGCTGTTGGTGGGTTGCTTCAAGTCATTACCAGCTCTGATCCATTCTCCAGCTCACCACTAAACTGATATTCCTAAAGTATAGTCTGATTATCATTTGCCTACTTAATAAACTTTGGTGTCTCCGTGTTGCCTCAAGAATCAAATACAAAATGCTCCATTTAGCATTCAACACCCTTTACAACCAACTCCCTCTTTTCTTTACAGTCTTCTTAAGCTTTATTCCCAACATGTACACTTTGATCCAGTGACACTGATCTCCTAGCCATCCCTTGTACAAGTTATACTTCATCTCTTATTTCTGAACTTTTTCTCTGGCTCTTCCCAGTGCCTTGAACGATTTCCCTCCTCTGTTCTGACTATTGACCTCGCTGGCATCATTCCATTAAGTCTCAACAAAATCCTATCTTCTACAAGAAACCTTCCTCAGCCTCTCTTAATCCCAGTATTTTCCCTCTATTAATTACCTCCTATTTATCATATTCATGGAATGATTTGTATATAGAGTCAATCCTTAATATTTAGGCATTTATCCTGGAAGACTTCAAGCATTCACATGTTTTTATTAACCTCATTTTCACTTTCTCTGAAGTAGAGAAAAAAAGTGGTACAATACGTACAAGTTTATTTCTGCAAAAAAAGGGAAGAAGGTATTCACGAAACCATTTCAAAATATCCTAAAGTGACTTCTCAAGTATATGGCAAGGCAATTGAAAAAATAAAAAAGCAGCTAAGTTGTGAGTAAATGAGGTGGTGGTCTCCTCTGCCATCCTGAAAGCACCAAGTGAGCAGCCCAGAATAGTAGAGAGCAGCCCAGCCTGCCCCAACCTGCCCCAACCCTGTCTAGTCATTCAGCTATCCCAGTGAGGAGTTCTGAGCTTAGAATCTGGGCTGGGGATTTACCAGAGGCATATGCTTTTCATCAGGGAACAGCACAATCATGGAGCCAAAAGGGAGATTAAAGATGGCAAGTGATGATCCTTTCTTTTCCTTTTTTAACCCCATGGTTTTTCTGACATCTCTGCCCTTGGCTTGTTCCATTCCTGTATTGCCTCTCCTCTCCTTTGCATTTTATGGGTTATTTCATGGTTACTATGTTAGGAAAAGTGCATGTTATCAGAATTAATGAATTGTTATAAAGAATTGTGTGTATAAAAGTGTATTTTCAGCAATCTCTAGTGAAAGATTACAGTTTTTGGTAGTCAGGGGATCCTAAAGCCCTATTTCCCATGAATTCAGTGTATCAAAATTTGTGTTTTTTAAATGTTTACACAATTTTCTTTTTTTTAAAACCCTTAACTTCTGTGTATTGGCTCCTAGGTGGAAGAGTGGTAAGGCAATGTGGGTCAAGTGACTTGCCCAGGGTCACACAGCTGGGAAGTGTCTGAGGCCAGATTTGAACCTAGGACCTCCCGTCTCTAGGCCTGACTCTCAATCCACTGAGCTACCCAGCTGCCCCTTTTACACAATTTTCTAAGAACTTTGCCCTCTCAAAAGTTGAGGATTGTTCCTAGGTTCAAATCTGACCTCAGATACTTCCTAGCTATGTTACTTTGGGCAAGTCGCTTGACCCCCATTGCCTACCCTTACCACTCTTCTGCCTTGGAGCCAATACACAGTATTGACTCCAAGACGAAAGGTGTAAGGGTTTAAAAAAAAAGTTGAGGATTGATTATATTTGTTTGCATGTTGTCTCTTCCATTAGATTGCATGCTCCATAAGGACAAAGTCTATCATTTTGGTTCTTTTTTGAATCCCTAACACTATACAACAGTGCCTGGAAAATACTAGATGCTTAATGCATATTGATAATGGATTGATTAATTGATTAGATTGGATTATCTGCCTTTCATTTTTAATTTTGTTACTAGGAGAGGATTGCTAAGTATCAAAGAGAGAAGGCTATATTCAGAAATGAATGTGGGGCTGCTGGGTGGGTCAGTGGATTGTGAGCCAGGCCTAGAGAGGGGAGGTCCTGGGTTCAAATCTGGCCTCAGATACTTCCTAACTGTGTGACATTGAGCAAGTCTCTCAATCCCCATTGCCTAGCCCTTACTGCTATTCTGCCTTGGAACCAATACACAGTACTGATTCTAAGATGGGAGGTAAGGGTTTAAAAAAATAAATGTGATATAAGAACAAAAGGCATCAATGATGAGAATATGTATGTGTGAGTGGTCAAAGAATGGTCCATATATGTTAGAGGCAAATGGTACTTCTGAGATGTTATAGTTCAAATTCCTCATTTTAAAAATGAGGAAATTGAGGCTCAGAGAAGTTAAATGGTCTTCCCAAATGGCAGAGCTAGTATTTTGATTCAAGTATCTTGGCTTCAGGGCAAATGCTTTTTCATGACTGGCCCTTTATCAATCTCTATTAAACTTTTCCATTCATTCCTTACTTTTGTTCTCTTTCTTTAAAAAATTATTTCTTACAGCTTATTGAAAATTATTAAAATATCACCTTATAATTGAATACCATTTTACTGTTTTCTAAGCATTTTTGAAGACATCCTTTTCTGGACTTCACAATGATTCTATGAGATTTGCAGATAAGTATTATTACCAGGAGCAGCTAGATGGCTCAGTGGATAGAGCACTGGGCCTCATCAGGAAGATTTGAGTTCAAATATGACTTCAGACACTAGTTTTGTGACCCTGGGAAAGTCACTTAACTCTGTTTGCCTAAGTTACCTTATATGTAAAATGAGATGGAAAAGGAAATGACAAACTGCTTCATTATCTTTGCCAAGAAAATCCCAAATGGGGTTATGTAGAGACACAACTGAAATGACTGAAATTAGTACAGTCTTGGTGATTAGGAAGTTGAAAATCAGAGAAACTAAAATTGGACACAAGATTTTACAATAGTAAATGGAAAGTTAGGGCTAGAGAAAAGGTCTTCTGATATCAGGTTCAATGTTTTTCCTGCTTTATGACACATGAGGCCAGCTAGTCTAACTCCCTCCTCACACTTCCCCAGTACACACACATACACAGTTTACAAATAAGGAAACAGACCTAAGGTAGCTAAATGATTTGTCCAGCTGTACCAACAAATTCTCTGGGCAACATCATTATAGTTTAAAAAGGCGCTTTTCTTCCAAGAGTCCAGTGAAGGAAGCATGACTTCAAGTACTCAAACCAAAGTGAAAAAATGGTGGTGCCATTGACAAAGAGGGACTTTTAAAGGGACAATTAATTTTGGGATGAATCTACATATTTATATCTTTGTCTACATCTATGTCTTTGTACATCTATACACACAAGGAGTCACAGAGAACATTTAGGACATTTTTATGGGTAAATTCTACTTTATTAAAAAACTCACTTAAAAACTTCAAAATTAGAAAGCAAATTATTTGCCTTTCTTAAGAAATATTCACTTTACAAAACAGCAAGCTCTCCCTCTGTCCTATTCATCCCTTTTTCTCCATTTCCTGCTGCTTCCCTAATTATCCAAGTTCCACTTCACTTCACATGGGATTACTAAAATAACTACCTACTTTGCCTCCTTATCTTGTACTCCCTCTCCAATCTATCCTGTACCATATCCCCTGAGGGAGCAGACCCTGGGTTTTGTAATTCTCCTCGTATGCTCCATTGTAATTACTTTTTGTAGTAAGTATGCAGTAGGTGCTTAATAAATGATTGTTGACCTTGAATGATCTTCATGTAATGAAGAATTTGTCTGGATGCACCATTCTAGAGAAAATGCTTCCCCAGGAGAGTTATTCCAACTACTGTCACTCATAACCATTTATGTAGGAACACCTTCTGCCAAAATCTTTGGGAATTATCATTTAAGCACATCTTATATTATTTGTTCTTTCCTTAGGTTATGTATAAATTCACTACCATTTGGAGAGCTCAACACAATAGCAGATGTAGACAACCAGTATGATGTACACCCACCCTCTGAGTTAATGTGATTAGTCCTAGTTATTAACTAGACCCTACATGCAGTGCAAGCAAGCAACTTAATGACTGAATCTGAAATAAGAAAAAAATCCCTTAGGTACTATGGTCACAAGGCACTCAAGATTCCTTAGTTATTCAAGCATGGTCAGGATCAAAAGAGGAAATTCAGTGATGAGGAGCTAAAAAGAGATGGGATTTGATTTTAAAAAGTCAAAAGCAGATCTAGCTGTCATCAGAGTAAAACCTATGGTCTATTTTCCACATACAACTTCCTCTTATTCTATTCTGAAACAAGAAAAGCTCCCCTTACCCTAAATACATTATGTAGATTGTCTAAATCTACAGAGAACCTTCCCATAGTTTTACTGTCCTCAAAGGAAATTTGCTTGTGGTTGGGGAGGGGAGAGTTAGGAATTGAAGGGAGCAAAATCAATTAATCAAAAATAATTTATATCTTTCATACATTTCTAAAGATATTCTTTTTGAGACCTCACAATGACTATATAAGATGTGCTGGTGAGGCACTGTTTCCACCATTTTACATATGAAGAAATTGAAGTTCAATCAGGCTCAAGTGATTGGCACCATATCATTTGATGAGTGTTGGGTTGGGGTGCCAGGGATTTAAGACTAAAGGGAGTTCTGACAGGTGATTCAGTATTGCCTCTTCCATTTATGACATTATTGTCATCTCTGATGAATGGGTAGATCTCTTGATCTCTCTGGGTATCCATTTCCTCACCATTAAAATGACAGGATTGCAATTACCCAAAATACTTTCCAAAACTAACTATAAAGTGTTTAAAATCATCAGCCGCAACTTAAATTTTAAGGATTCATGATTGTACTGCTCATGGTATTTTTTCCTCTGATAAAGTTGATCCTTTATATCCACAGAGGAAGCCATTTACACCTTACTGTGGTCAAAAATATAATCACTTTATTGCTTCATTCAAGGTCGAAACCGACTTCTTAGGAAAAAAAAGCCCTTTTTAGTCACCCTTCATGCTTGTATTTTATCTCCAAGATCACCTCCAATTTGTTATATATATATATATATATACATACATATATGTATGTATATCATTTGTACATGGTTATTTTCATGTTCTCCTCCATTAGATTGTAAATTCTTTGAGGGCAGTGATTATTCTTTACTTTCTTCATATCCTCTGTGCTTAGTAGAATGCCTAGCACATATTAGGCACTAAAAAAAGTTTATTGACAAACTTACTAGATTCTTAAATCCTGCCCTATGACTGAACACAGTTTGCTTTTGAATCTTAGTCTTTTTGACTCCCTGAACTCTGTTCCTGATCACAGGTTCCCAATTAACCTCTGCCTCTATATAACACTGAATTTAACTTGGCCATCCCCATGCCCATACCACTTGAGCACCTCTGCTTTGCTGTCAGTCATACCCTAGAACTAAATATAGAAACAGCAACCAATTACATTTCAAATTCTAGCAATACCAGCAGACCTGAGGCAGCTTTATATAGAATGCACTGTGCACATGCTCTTTGAAATCAACTGCTTTCTTTGGTTTGATTCCCAGTTTTCCATTCTCCCCACCAAAAATTCTAAGAGGATCAAAATAACTAATAAAATTCTAAAAAGCTGGAGAGTCTGCTTTATTATTTGTTTACTATACCAATAACCTAATAGAATTTCTCCTGAAAAAATCACAATAACATTTATCTTTTATTTTTTGGATGGGCAGAAGAAAGGAGAGGGGAAAAAAGCTATTGTTTTCCTCTTTTTATAAGGATAATACAAGCAAAAATCAGTCAATTCATTTTCCCCAATGATTCGTCATTTTGCTGTTGATCTGCAAATTGTCAGTCCTGAGACCTGATCTAAATATCCCAGAATGAGAAATTCAGTCCATATGTTATAAGGTCCACATCAGTGATAGCTAAGTAATCCAATCAATTTTTAAAGATGAAGGGTGTGCTGCTGATAAAACTGCAAATTGCTAGTGTTCAAATGAAGGTGTGAAGAGACAGTATATTATACTAACCAAAGGACAACTAATATATATATCCAAGTTTTAAACCTGGGAAGCAGATGAAAGGTGCTCCTTTTATGAACTGATATAAAATCAGTTTAAAGATTATGAACCTCTTTGCTCTAAGCCTATCTAACATTTCATATGCCTTCCTTGTTCTGCTCATAGAATTGGTTGGCTAGCCCTTTAAGATGTCCATGACCCTATGGATTGAAATATAAGGATTAGTCCACTGGGCTCATTTTTACTGCATAAGACAAATGTGTCATCTTTATTCCAATATAAAGCAAGTGTTACTGCTGTGCGTAATGGTCCAAATCCTGTAAAAGAGTAAAATAGTCATTTAACTTAACAGAAAGACTTTCTCCTTTTCTCATGTCTTATGTGCCTCACCATTATCCATTTTTTAAAACTATTGTATATAGTGAAAATGTTTCAATAAATAATCTTGCATTTGATTGGAAATCACTAATCATTTCTCTATCTATACCCTAGAAGTCAGTTTAAAAGAAAAAAAAAGTTGTCTTCAAAAATGACTCCTAAAATGTACATTTTGGGGGAACTTAGACTAAATTTATTAAAACATACAGCTTGAGAAAACTTTTTATAAAAATTGAAGCAATCAATAATAATGATTTGCCATATATATGTTGCACTTGATAATTTACAAAAAGGGCTCTTAACAGCCCTCTGAAACTCACAGTGTTAGTTTTATTATCCTCATTTTATAGATCAGGAAACTGAGGCTCAGAGGGATAGCCTAGTATAATGGAGAGAGCTTTGTATCAGTAAGAGTTCATTCAATGTATCACAGCAGAAAGAACCTCCAAAATATGTTTTCCTAAAATAAACCATTCAAATTAATTATTATTATTATTATTTTTAATTTCAGAAAGCATGATTGTCAAACAACAACATTTGATCACCTTGTTCCCAGCCTTCTGCTGATTGACTTATTCCTGCTTAACTAGGTTAGTCCATTACTCCTAACACATGGTTTGTTACCATGTCCACATTCAAGGTCTTTGCAGAATCTGCTAGAACTTGTACATGAAGCCGCAAGATTAGTACCATTCTATGATGAAACAAGCAATAGAGTAAAATATTTATGAAGGTGAGACATACACTATAGAGAGAGTTTTTAACATGTGGTCCATTAAATTTAAAACATATATATTTTCATGATTTTCAGTGTAACTGATTTTCTTCATACTCCTACATAATTTATCTTATCCATATAAAAACATTATTTTTAGGGAAGGAACATAGGCTTCAGTAGATTACAAAAGGGGTCCGTGTCACAAAAAGGAAAAAAAAGGTTAAGAATGCCTGAAATGAAGTTTCCCCAGAATAATAATAAAAACAACAATAGCTAGAATTCATGTAGTGCTTTATGGTTTTCAAAACACTTTGCATTTGTTATCTTATTTGATCCTCACAACACTGTGAGATAGGTATTATCTCCATTCTACAGATGAGGAAACTGAGAGACAAAGAGGTTTTTAACCAAGATCACACACAAAAAAAAGAGAAAAGACAGGATTTGAACCCAGGTCTTCCTGAGGTCTTCAATGTCCTGCATGCTACCTACTGTATCACCTAAGATATATCAGAAAGCATAATAAGTTGTATCGTAGACAGAATTATAGCAACAACAACAAAAAAGGATTCCTAATTGATGAGTAAAGTTTCCTGTTCTTGTTCACAACTGACATTGTACCAATTAATACAAGGTCTCTGAACAGTTCAGCAAAGGATGGAATGGGATCCACAGTAAGGTAAAAGAGATGTATAGATTCTACGCATTGAGAGGCAAGGGAGCTCAGGAGAACCTGTAGTACTTGTTTGAGATAGAAAATAGAATTTGACTTACCAGGTATTACAGTTGAATAGTATGGGAGAACATCACTGATCACAGACATTCTGACTAAAAGAAACAAAATGCCTTATATTTTAAGGAGAAATCGGAATAGAATAAAAGGGAAAGTTCAGTCTGAATCAATTTTGGGAAAATGATATAGCTCATTCAATGATACCATAAAAGCTTAACTGACTCTTTACTCTGAATAATCTCCTGGAGATGCTATCTCACTATAAATTCATGAGATACTAGCATAGTACAACAGAAAAGATGGTAAGATCTGAAGTTAGAGAATGTGGGTGGGTTAAAATGCCAGCTCAATTAACTGTGAATAGTCTAGGACCTTATATATAACAAGTACTTGAAGAATATTTTGTGAATATAATGAAGTTGAAGGTATAACTGGAAAAATGAAGCAGAATGGTCATATAGCAGGAGTGACAAAATAGTTGGACAATCTAACTAGCACAGTGACTCCCCTGGGACATTAAACAAAGAGAAAAAGGGATCTAGTATACTTGATAAAGACCCAATAGAAGATTCTTAAAAAGATAGACAAGAATTGCAGTGAGTGAAGAGATATGCAGGGCTTATTATATGAATAAGAGGAAGGAGAGCCTACAGCAATGAAATCATAGTTACCAAAGTATTAAATGTATTCACATTTTCTTCTGAAAAATTAATGTGATTTTTTTTCTAGATAGAACTACTCCATTCATGTGTCTTACTTAAGTTTCTAATCAGTGATGCTCTCCAATACTTAAATATTGCTTGTCCTTTTGTTTTATCACAGATACTTCTGAAAGCATGCTTCAATTTTGCCTCTTAGGACAAAAAAAATCACCTCAAGTTTGAGCTGAAAACTGTAGTAATATTAATTCCTTAGGAATGTGGGTTTTATAATTAGAAGCTTTATCAGTATCACAGGCTTAGAGTGGCCAAATGGAAGTTAGACAGTATCCATGTTAGACTGATAGTCTCTTAACTTGTATAATTTAATGGGATTGTCTACTTTAATAATATAAAAAGCAACAATCTGGAGAGTATAAAGCCCATTAGCAACTTAAAAATACACCGTCTTCTGAGGGCAAACCTCTCTAAATGTAATCCCTCAGCTTTAAATTTAAAGAAAATGTTCTTGGGAACATACTTTGCAACAATCCTTTTTTTTCAATGATTCTTGGCTATTCCTTGAAAGTAAAATTTTAATTCTACTGTAAAGTAGCTTTGTAGACTTGGTTTAATATGGTAGCCTATAATAACATTTCTAAACTTTTCTTTTTCTCTATTTGCAATGACCAATTCTTACAGACCTTTCTCCTTTCATTTCCTTAATTCACTTCTGGCTCATGTACTATGAAGTACAAGTGAAGAGGGCTGATAGAATTCTTTCATATGTTGCGCATATCTGTCTATTACCAACTAGATTAGGACTGGTGATGTATTTCTCACATGTCAACTAATAAATTGTTATGGCAATGAATTGTTTAATGTGACTTTGATATTTTTATGCAAAATTAAACTAATGCTTTCAAAATTGGATATCAAATATTCCTTAATAAGGCATAATCACTAAGACACTGAATTGGTTTAGAGGTTGTTTCATCCAATTTTCATAGAGAAATCAGGCTATAATAAATGAAAAACTCTCATCCTTATTGCCCTTCTATAAAAAGCACCTACAGCCAGTGAAGGGTTACTGACCCAGAACAAATAAATTAATAAGCCTTAGTAATTATATTTGGGTCATTTTATTTTAAACCATGAAATCAAAAGCTCTGTTCATATTAGTGCATGAATTGCTGTAACTAGCTGCTGGGGCTCCCCTGATAGATACACCATCTGTGAATGTGTTCAAGGTTTTTTTCATCACTCAGACAAAAGTTTCCAG
This sequence comes from Gracilinanus agilis, assembly GCF_016433145.1. Classification (NCBI taxonomy): domain Eukaryota; kingdom Metazoa; phylum Chordata; class Mammalia; order Didelphimorphia; family Didelphidae; genus Gracilinanus; species Gracilinanus agilis. The sequence continues at coordinate 428,938,189 of NC_058133.1, read as the reverse complement.
TCTGTCTCTGTCTCTATCTCTGTCTCTCTCTCTCTCTCTCTCTCTCTCTCTCTCTCTCTCTCTCTCTCTGTGTGTGTGTGTGTGTGTGTGTGTATGTCTCTTTGTCTTTCTCTGTCTCTCTGTCTCTCTGTTCACCTCAATCCCCCTCATTTGTCTGAGACAATCCAGGAAAATAGTGTCTTAAAATAAAGGAGGCAGGAGTCCACTTTCCATTACTAATTACTTTTCCCCCCTGTTATTCCTATTTGAAGTTAAGAATTTCTTCACAGTTGGTGGCACTGTGAACTGGTCCAAGTATTATACAAAGCAATTTGAAACTATGTCCCAAAAGTTATTAAAATATCCATACCCTTTGACCCAGTGATACCATTAGTAGGTTGATAGCCCTAAAGAAATCAACAAAAGAGGGAAAAGACCCATATGTACAAAAATATTTTTAATAATTCTTTTCATAGTGGCAAAGAACCAAAAAGTGAGAAGTAGCCATCAGGAGGGAAACAGCTGAACAAAGTATGACATGTGACTCTGATGGACCACTATTGTACTTTAATCATTGATGAAGTGGATGTCTTCAAACTTGAATAAAATGATAAAAGTAAAGTACACAAAACCAAGAGGACTCAATAACAGTTTATGTCTACCACACCTGAAAAACAGAATATACTAAGTGAACATAAGTCAATATCTTCTTTTTATAGCCAAATAATTGGATATAGCATGGCCGTAGTGTCTTCCAGGATTAATTCTCTTGCTCCCTTATCCTATTGTTAATCAATGCTACCAAAACCCCAACCCTAGGTTATTTCAGCCATTTACCTTAACTATGAATATAATAGAGAAGCTAGACAACTTCAATAATTGTGTTGAGTACAAATTTATGCTAACTGATCTTGACCATGTCCACACCTGCATAGGAATCATTGTGTGTTCATGATTAACTCTCTATTATGCTCTCCACAACTATTACTCAAAATTTTCCCTTTGCTCCTCAGACCTCTCATACCACCCTATCCGCACATCACTTCAACAAGAAACTTCATCTTTTCTTACAAAGAAGATGGAATCCTCCCCTCATAAACTCCAGCTACTCAAATTTTCCATCCCTCAAAACCTTTTGACATCATTCTCTACCTGATTCTCTTCTCCTTTGCTCTAGTCTCTAATGAAGGGTATGGCTTCCTTTGGCAAAGCTAGCATCCAACTTAACATTCTTTTTATTTTATTTGAAAATTTTTATTTAATTAATTTAGAATATTTTTCCATGGTTACATGATTCATGTTCTTTCCCTCCCCTCTTCTCTACCCTCCCATAGCCAATGAGCAATTCTAGTGTGTTTTACATGTGTCATTGATCAAGACCTATTTCCATATTATTACTATTTGCACTAGGGTGCTCGTTTAGTCTGCATCCCCAATCATATCCCCATCGACCCATGTGATCAAGCAGTTGTTTTTCTTCTGTGTTTCTGCTCCCACAGTTCTTTCTCTGGATGTGGATAGTGTTCTTTCTCATAACTTCCTCAGAATTGTCCTGAATCATTGCATTGCTGCCAGCAGAGAAGTCCATTACATTTGTTTGTGCCACAGTGTATCCGTCTCTGTGTATATGGTTCTCCTGGTTCTGCTCCTTTCACTCTGCATCACTTCCTGGAGGTTGTTCCAGTTCACATAGACTTCCTCCAGTTCATTATTAAGTGACACTATTCTTAAAGGAGCATCTAACACATGCCTTGCATTTAAGAGGTCCCCAGTGAATATCTACTAAAATGAAAAGAATACAGGATGTTGTATGGCTGTTATACTTTTTTAGGGAAAAGAAATGGGGAAATGGTGTTATTTCTTTGCTTAGTCTCTGTTTACAGAATTATTTATCAAAGTCATTTAAGATAATATCACTACCTAATTCAGACTTTTAGAGTAAATACAGAGTAGGAAAGGGCAGAAGGAAAGAAGAAATTAAAGAGAAAGAGAAAGGACCAAAGAAAAACCTGAATCAATTTCATATAGGGTTTACCAAAAATAAAACTTATTTCCTAAGAGTTCATTAAATGATTTAGAAGTATAACAACTTCTTGTACTCCAAAGAGAAGGCAAAAGGAGCATGACTTAGTGGGCAACTTATGAGAGGAAATTATTTTGAGCCTACAGGGTCTTATAAATGGCATTCCACCAATTTTGAAAATGTGTGTTGCTATAAGTAAAACAAATTTAGATTATTATAAAACCAGATAATATCTGTGATTTTGAAAATATAAAGAATAATTGTAGCAAAATGGGATGGTCACTAGTCTAGTATCCTACTATTTCTTAGTAGTGTAAAAAAGATGTTTGAGAGCAAGGCATTAAATTTCTATAATTACTTTTTAACATTTATTTGGCACCATAAATGAACCCAGTGCATTATGATAAATAAAGTTGTGCCAAACCAATAACAAAATTTCTGCCCTGAGGCATTTTAACCATGAATGATGGTAATAATACACCTAATTGGGCAATATTGTACCATGGGGGGAAATTTCTTCCTAGGAGGATTTGTTGCTTTCATGTCATATTTAAGACTACATAGCTGAATGTACCCTTTCTTAAATTACTCTTCTCTATAGCTGTTAAAATAACACAAACCAAAACAATACAAAACAAAACCCAAAATACACAACACTATTGGTCAATACAGACCTATAATCGATTATAAGATAAGTTATGGACCTAAAGAGGATTTCTTTGGATTCGAAGCCATTAAACTGAAACCTATTTGGTTCCTACCTCATCTGAAACAAATTGAGTATAAAAGTATTAATTACACTTTCACTTCAAGCCCAATAGTGTTGTTCTCCTGGCAGTATGGTTTTCCTAGCCTCTGTTGAGAGTAAATTAATGAAAAGAGTATTTGAGGCTGAATCACATGAATATATATGTACATATAAGTATATATGTTTGTGTAATTTTATATATATTTGCATGTATTCACATATGGCTAAGAGCTACTAGAAGGCAAGGACCACAGTATCATATTGCTTTATACAACAGAAATAACTAGCATAAAATATACAAGTGTTCTAATGATAGAATGGAGATATTTTTCAAGATAAGAATTGGATGATATTTTATGATTTTCTTTCTTCCAGATCACAGATTACCTGATAAAATAGAGATAATATTATGCTATAAATTCTCCTTACCGAACCAATCCAATAATATATACAGAAACCCTGGACATGTTTTCCAGAGCCATTGGGACAAATCTCTTCCTGGATTAAATTTGGACTCGTAGATTGTTTCTCCTCTGAATATCTATCTTGTTCTGTATGCCACAGATTAATTTTTTTAAATAATCTATGAACAGAAAATGTCTCTGTTGTTGTCTATATGGTATTTCCATTACAGAGTAAAGTATTATCTTTAATACTGCCTCCTTTTCATTATAAAATAACTCCTTTAAGTACTCTGAAGATTTTCAAAATTGTTTTCCAAAAAAGATTAGGTCGACAATATGGACTTTTAAGTAGCATGATATTGTCGAATACATGGAACAAAACAGAGAAAAATGCAGAAATAAAAAAGGAATTTATTTTCCCTTGAGGATAATTTTAGATAGCATCGTTGCCTGAGAGTATAAGTTTTAAAGAAATGGAGCCATTAAAAAGAGAGAGAGAAGAAAAGTACATCAGAAGTATAAAATATCATTAATTGATTATTGTTGAATGAAACATAAAACATAATCCTCAGGTAATAAAATATTGAACTGAATGCAACCACTTGTTCGGTATACTTGAATAACAAATTTATGACACAGAAGTGCTGGCACAAAACATTCCTTCCAAAAGTCTGTGACATTCTACTAGTGTGGAATTCTTTCCTTGGACTCTATAAGAAAGTCTAGGGGGAAATGAGTTCAGGCTTAGAGAGCTCATGTGGCAAAGAGGGTAACCAAGCCCCTATCTTTTTGTTGGAGTTGTGTGAAGTTAACATAAAAATATAACCTATGAACTGGCATATGCTCCATCAGAAAGAATGCCAACTGAATACCCTCATTTTCTAAATGGATGGGTGGAAGCCCCTGACTCCATGAGTCCAGTGGCATTGCTGGACATCAGAACATATGACCCAGACTGCCCAACCAGAAAGTCTACTAAGTATAATATCATTGGCTATATAAGAGACTAAGAGCCAAGGCAAGTGGAAACTCTTGGTCTTTTTGGCTCTGCTTCTATGCTCTAGGCAAGCTCCCTCTTTGTGGACTTAATTTTTCTTGCCTGACCACATGCCAGGACCAGTAGAAATCCAGGACTTAAAAAAGTAGCATACCCAGGAGACTATGATAGTTAGACAGACCTGGTAATAGCTTTCTTATTCTCTTTCTCTCTTTATAAAAATAAATAATTATAAATTTAATATGTTCTCCAAGATTAATTTTAATTATAACAGAGTCCTGAAGGTATGATGTAGTTTTATTTGTTCATTTGTTTGGGGTTTTGGGGGGGGAGGGTTTCTATTGAGAATAGAACCTGGAATCTGGTTTCTTAAAGTCTTCCATTCTGTACTTAAACCCTAATAATGACACAGCCAGTTAGAAAATGGGAAATCCAAAATCTTCTAGACCTCTGAAGTTAACAAGACAAAGGGGATTGATGGAGGAAGCAGAGGTACTCTCCTCCCCTGGTGATTTCTGATTCTCAGGAATATGGCTGACATATTTTCCTGGCTTGCTAATTACTTGAATCTCCAATTCTATTTCAATCATTTTATACAGACCCCAGAGAATATGACCAGATTCTTTATCCAATACTGAACAGATTTCTGTTGCACTTAGAGAAGTGTACGGAGATTGTCCTAATGAACAACTAAAATGTGCTTTTTTTAATCTGATAAATACACTAAAGCTAAATGGAGTGGGATGATTTTGATTCTACTGTTAAACACTGATCAATATGACCATAGTATACATATTATAAATAATTTGTTAGGAAAAATCCCATAAGACTCTATTTTGTTCTGTTGAGTAAAAAATTTTTGTAGTCAGTTAACAATAAGCAAAATAGAAAATTATATATTCTATACTTCTAAATTATGTATGTGAAAATATGTACTATTGAAAGTCATCTGCAAAAACACGTCATTTGCTCTCATCTTTCAATTTTCTTAAATTTTGCTGTCTTTCAGATACTTTGAAAGTTGATTCCCTTAAAAATTATTTTGACTCAAGATGGACTTAAGTATGTATTAGCCAGAAGAAACTACTTCCTTATATTGGTTAATGAGATATTGAAGTCCAAAGACTGTTAATAGTAAAATTCTCTGAAGGTTATATCTTAATTTATAATTATTTTTTAAATATTAAAAAGTGGGCCAGAGAAAGGGAGCACTTGCTATGGATGGCCAGTTGTTCCTTTTGCAGCCTCACTGACTGAGAGCCCAGAATGAAGAGCCCAGTCTTTACATACCTTATCACTCTGGATTCCCAGCCCTCAAAAGACCCCACTTCCTCCAGCTACCCCAATTTATGCTCTTAGTTAAATCTCTTTCCAAAGCCCCTCTAATTGGAGGTCTCTGACCAGGCTAGAGGTGGGTCTTCTGAAATGTATGAGTCAGGAGACCTTTAAAATGACTGCAGAGTGGGTATGGCCACCACCATCTTTTCTCTACTTCACTCTCTTAATTAGCTTGTTTACAGATAAACAGGCATTGTTTGCATTATTCAGCCAGAGGATGGGATAAGAAACAAGGTAGTACTTCCCCCTTAAAATTAAGCCTTTCTCCCTTTTAAAAATCTAAAATTTGTCTTGGGATGCCTAAGAAAGGGGGTACAGATTAGTGTTAAATCTTCACAAGATAACAGTTATAGTATGCTATAGAAAATCTGGCAGATCTGTTCTACTTTGTGCCAATTTGTTTTTTGTTTAGTTTTTCTTTACGACTTTAATTATAAATAAACTTTGGATGAGTTTTCAGCCTCTTTACAACATATTTTCCAGCAAAATTTCATCATCTACCCCATGCTATTTTTTTTCATAAGAAAGAAGTCTTCTGAACTATCAGTGGTACCACCACACATCTAATAATGAGTAACAATGTTGGCATTATCCTTGACTCCTAGTTTTCACTTATCATACAAATCCAATTGATTGTCAAATGTCATTTTTCTATTTCCATAACATTTGATGTTTCCATTCTTTTCTTCAGACTGTAATCACCTCTCAAGTGGTATATTATAAGAACCTTCCAAATGGCATTCTTGTTACAAGTCTCACACTACTCTCATCCATCCATACAGTTACCAAAGTGATTCATCAAAATTCTGATCTGTTATTATCAGTCTTCAACTGAATTAACAATAGTGATTTTCTATTGCTATTAGGAAGAAATATAAACTTCTTTATTTGGCTTTTGAAGGTTCCCTTCACAAACTAACCTTTTCATTCTTTTTTCACAATATTCCATAAATCCATGCAGGTAAACATTTTTCATTGTTTTGCATGATAACACATGTATAATCAGATCAAATTTCTTACCACCTCCAGGAATGGGGAGAAAAGAGAGGGAAGGAGACAGCTGGGACCTTGTAATTTCAGAAGATATATGTTGAAAACTGTTATTACATATAATTGGAAAATAGTGTATCTTTAAATAAAAAAAATAAAACAAATAAAAAAAGTATTAAGCTGCCTGACCCATCTTCTGGGTAGTTCCAGGTCATTAGAGACAACGTTGATATTCATACTTTTTTTTTTAAACCCTTGTACTTCGGTGTATTGTCTCATAGGTGGAAGAGTGGTAAGGGTGGGCAATGGGGGTCAAGTGACTCGCCCAGGGTCACACAGCCGGGAAGTGGCTGAGGCCTGGTTTGAACCTAGGACCCCCTGTCTCTAGGTCTGACTCTCACTCCACTGAGCTACCCAGCTGCCCCCGATATTCATACCTTTGCTGTAACCAATTGTCATAGATAATATATAGAGCATGTTCTACAGAATGAGATAGAATATTTATTAAATATCTATATGTGAATGTAGACACAATTACAATTTTAATAATATAGAAAAATGCCTACAAATTTATAAATTGCTAATTAAGTTAAATATTTATCTTAATCAAAATATTTAACATCTTAGACATTTAGTGGTCCTATCCCCACTTAAAGTATATAATAATTTTCCTCCTGGGCTTTTTTGTTTGTTTGTTTCCTACAGTGTTCTTTTTAAAATTTTAATAATAGATTGCCACATAAGTTTTCCAAAGTTATATGAGGCATATTGTCTTCCTCCCTTTTCCCCTTCCCACTTCCAGGAGCTGACAAGCAATTCGATCTGAATTATGCATGTATTATTACACAAAACATATTTTCATGTTATTAATTTTTGTAAGTGAATAATCTCATAAAACCAAAACCCCAAAACATATACCCAAATAAACAAGTGTGAAATAATGTTTTCATCTGCTTTCTACTCTAACAGTTATTTCTCTGGAAGTGAATAGGATTTTTTTCCCAAAGTCTCTCAGAATTGTTCTGGATAGTATGTTGGAAGATGTGGTAGAGAGTGGTAATGCTTACTAAAAGAAGGAAAAGGTGAAAATAAGTTTGAATTCTGAAAGTAAAAAATACTCAAATGCAAAATAGGCAGAGCCAGAGATGAATGTAATGCATGAGAACCACTTACAGGGAATGTATCAATCTTATAGTTCTAATTACAACGAATCAGGGTTACTGTGAGCATGATTCATTTAAGGCATACATGGATTAAAAATTCACTTTCACAGCTTGGAGTAATTCATCCCCAAATGTCAACATGAAGAGCAAGAAGAGATGAAATATATATATATATACACAGTGTGTGCATATGCACATATATAAAGCATAAAATTATAAAATATTCTAATATCTGCATTATGCAAGTGTACCATTGCCATAAGTTATACTAAACAGCAGTGGTTATGTAAATGAAAAATATAATAGTAACATACCATTATTAACATCTTTGCTTATGCTTTTTCCCCAGCTCATGCCATTTTTTTCACAATTGCTTTACAAGATACCTGAGTAATTTCACTATTCAAGTGGTCTCTGAAATTATGTGAGAATTTTACAAGTCACCAAAAATGATACCAATATTAATATTATAAGACATTTCACTTGCAAATAAGTTTATCCTTGTTCTCCTAGAACAAGTGGCATAATGTAGTTGCAACTGTATTATAAGTAGATTTTCTCCAAATAATCATTTTCTGTTTCTGGCCCACAACTAAGCAATTCTTAGATGTTCCTTTCAGATGATTTTGGGAAATAATAATTATAATCATTATAATATTTCCTGAGGGAGCAATAATCAAGCAAATTAAATCTAGTCAGGTAAAAAATATGTCAATGCTATCTCCTAATATTGGTGAAACAATTCAGGTAAAACAAGCTATAATTCAATAAATAAGGAAAATGTAGCCATGTTGTTAGGCCTATAACAATAGCCCTGCAGATATATCAGAGGCCTGATAGTTTCCCTATAATTCTGAAATAAAACTTAAACAAAAAGACTTGGATCAAGCTACACATTTACCCCAGATAATCCAATCCCATTTTCAGCTTCAAAAATGTGTATAACTTTTTAATAAATATACCTTTTGTTTTGCCAAAATCTATGCTACTTGCACAAATTTCAAAACTTAATCACAATAAGATCTTGCTCTGATATAAATAAGATAAATATTTGTCAAATGCTGAACTTAAGTGACAGACTAAATATGAGCAAAGAAAATTAATAAGGCTAATATATAAAGTCTTACACTTGAGTGTCCCCAAAATATTCACAAATACAGGAATGGAAGCTACAACAGAATTTGATATCTACAAGGATTTTACAACCCATCTTAAGTTTGAACTATAGTAATTCTTGCCCTAAAAGGTAAAGAAGTTGTCCCCAAGATTGGGTTGTTCAAGGAGACAAAGTTCAAAACCATCCCCTTAGCCATCATTGTGGTAGCTTCAAGCCACGTTAGTGTTGACTTAAGTCCCAGTCTTTGTGAAGGTGGAGACCTTCATATTTAACAGATATTCCAAATTCACTCAGTATCACAACACTGTCATAGCTGACCAGGTTCATTTCAGTAAAGAAACCATGGGAATCATCTCTACCTGTGGAAAGTTCTATAACTTGAATATCTCTTATAAGCCATGACTAAGTAAAAAACCTTTTTTTAAAAATTGTTAAATGTCTTAATTTTGTATCTCATTTCATTTCACTATCAGACTCTTTCACTCCCATAAATTTTCAGACCAGTCTGTGTCAGGGCCCATCTATGCCCAAAGTCATTGTAAGGCTATCGTTCTTATGAAAAGGATGCAATTACTAATTTTTAGCTCCATGTGAATCAAATGGGAGATTTTAGAGTTTTTAGCCCTACATGAACCAAATGTGACTTAGCAGAAATAAACTAATGTTATTTTTGGCTACTTTGATAGATGCATAGCATACAAAACAAGAGGGTTTAGAATTCCTTTAAAATATGCCTTGATCAAACCATTTCTGGGGTACCATATTCAGTTTGGGATAGAACATCTTGTAAATGGCATTGCCCACCTAAAGTGCAAACCAAGGGCAGTGGCCAAGAAATTGAAGGAACTTCAACTAAAAATGTTTGAAGAAACCTAGGATCTATGACATGGAGAAAAAAAAGTGGGGTTGGGGCAGGAAATTACTTCCAATATTTGAAAGTATTTGAAATATTGCCACATGATAATTGAATTAGTTACTCCAAAGAGTACAACTAGAGGCAAGGAGTGGAAGTAGTAATGGCTTAATACAATAATGCCCTTCCTAAGAGTTAAAACTATCATAAAGAATAAACTACCTCAGAAGATAATGAATTCACCATCCCCAGAAGTCATTAAACAGAGACTAGATAACTACACATCAGTGATGCTCTAAAAGGAATTGGACCAGATGATCTTTAAAGTGTTTCCAACACTAAGAGTCTGATTCTTTGATTCTAGGGAATAGTCCTTTGGGATATCTCTATCCATTCCTGGACAGCTCTAGGAAAAATAGTGCCAAAAGTGAGGAAGAAGGCACCATCCCACTTTTCAGAAGCCAGCTCTTTTATCCTTTCTTTTAGACTCTTATCAAAATCTGATCTCAGGAAAGGATAAGAAACTCATCCACAATGAGTTGCAACCCTCCATAAAGGACTTTTACACTTATTTTCATTGTCTTCCTATGACATGGCTCCATTATCTCTTCACCATTACAAGGAAGATATTTGCATATATTTTTAATAGACTTACTCAGAGAATTACTCATTGCAATAAAGTACAGACTGTGGTTCTGCTTGGCTTACACACCCCATCCCCCAAATTTAGAGGCTGTTGCTGACACATTTTGTCACTTAATCTTCATTGGATAATTCAAGGAAATATAATTTCTTCAGTATGGATACTGCTGCCATTAAAATAAATTGAAACCTCTCTGAATACCAAATAATATGACTAATAAATTAATTCTCTATTAAGACCTTACAATATGCTAATGTACAGTGACAAACATTAAAGATACCAATGGAGGCAAAAAATGTTCAGTTCTGAAGAAATTTCTATTCCAGCAGAGGAGAGAATATGTAGCTAACTACATATAAGATTCATACATACATACAAGTAGATATAAGGTAATCTTAGAGAGGGAATCTCTAACAGAAAAGACTGGTAAAAACCTCATACAGAAGAGAATCGTTGAGATGATTCTCAAAGGAAATCTAGGTATCTAAGAGACTAAAGGGAAGAGGCAAATAATTCCAGGGATAGGGCACGATTAGTTCAAAATCACAGAAAGGATAAATAGAGTTCAATATGAGGACAGCAAATTGTCCAATGTGCCTGGATCGCAAAGAGGATAAAGAAGAGTAAAAGGTAAGAAGATTAGGAAGTTAGGGAAAGACCAGGTTATGAAGAGCTTTAAACGGCCAACAATGGACTTCATATTTGAATATGAAGATAATAAGGAACCCCTATTGATTACTGAAGTATTGGGTAGGGGGCACAGTGGATAGAGTGCCAGATCTGGAGTCAGGAAGATTCATCTTACAAAATTCAAATCCAATCTCAGAAACTTACTATCTGTGAGACCCTGGGAAAGTCACTTAACTCTGCTTGCCTCAGTTTCCTAGTCTATAAAATGAGGAAATAGCAAACCACTCCAATGCCTTTGCTAAGAAAATCCCAAAGGTAGTCACAAAGAATTGGACATGACTGAAAATTGACTAAATAACAGAGATTATTGAGCTGGTGGCAGGGGTGAAGATTGATATAATTATGCCTGTGCCTTAGGAAGGCAACTGAGTGGAAGGAGTAGAGGAAGTCATAAGGCAGGAAGACCAATCAGAAAGCTGTAACAATAGTCTAGGCATAACTGATGATCATGACTGATGATGGGAACCTGCATGAGAGTGGTGCCTTTGTAAATAGAGAGAATATATATATATAACATATATTTTGAAGGTAGAAATGCAAGACTTGGAAAAATATTAGATATGAAGGATGAGTGTACATTTGTAGAGATGGATGATAAGAGAGGATGGTTGTTCCAATAGGGAAGTTAGGAAAATGGAATTGAGGAAAATAAACCCTAAGCTTTGCTTTGGACATAATGAGTTTGAAATGCCTGGAGATTACGCAGTGTAAAATTTTGAAAGGTATCATTAACACAAGGTTGGTGCTCAGGAAAGAATTTAAGACAATATATTTAGATCTGAAAATAATCTGTATAAAGATGATGGTTGAAACCAAGAAGGACTTATGTGATGTCCAAAGGAAATCATATAGAGAAAAGATTTTAGAAAATCAGCAGGTGTATGAAGAAATGGTTTGGGTGGAGAGAGAATTGATTAGAATGACCAGATCAAAGATCAACATAGTTTTTATGTGTTGCCCTACCTGAAGCATTAATAACCCAAGTAATAAACTTCTTAGGACAAAGATTGGTTCTTGGATGAGAAGATGTAAGTTTTGTCACTTGGCTTATACCTGAAGCCTTTCTATCTTGGTGGGACCTGCTAGAGCAGGGTCAGCAACGTATGGCTCTTTCTGCAGGAGTCATAAAGTCAATTTTTTTTTCAGGCGCTGTTACAGGAGCGGCACTGTGAGCACTGTACGGCCCTCATGAAATTACATTTTAAAAAATGTGGCGTTTATGGCTCTCACGGCCAAGAAGGTTGCCGACCCTTGTAGAGTTTAGCACCACCTTCAGATACTCATTTAACTCCATACCAAGATGAGGTATCAGAAGCAGTCAGGGGAGGTCATACATACTAATTCTCTAATTGCTTCACAAGTTTAAGACTTGTCTCTTTAATCAGACTGGGACCTGAGGTCACAGTTAATATTATTTTTGTATAACCCACAATATCTAAAACAGTGTCAGATTTGTAGTAGCTGCTTAATGCATTCTTATTGATTGATTCACATTCAGAAAAGACATCTTAAGTTCTCAGTTGATGAGACTTGGTAAGATATTTAGAGATTATTCTAAGAATAATCAATGGTTGCAAAAATGGGAGATTTGAACTAAGGATAGGGAGAGTAGAAAGTCAAAATTCCTGAAAGGGTGGATATAAGGTATTTAATTTTAAAAGAAATGAGAGCAATTGAGAAAAGATGATATATATCATCTTTTCTCAATTGCTCTCATTTATATATATATACATATATATATATATATTTAATATGTATATTATATTATGTATGTTACACACATATATATGGACCCAGAGAATTTAAAAATTAGAAGGGACCTTATGAACTACTTAGTCTAATTCGGACACAAAATATGTGTATCTTGTGACATATATGACTCTAGTAGTCATTCAGTCTCTGCTTAAAGACTTCTAGGGGAGATAGGTGGAATCACCCCTCTAGTCAACAAGCATTTATTAAGCAATTACTACATACCAAGCAGTGTGCTAAGTGCAAAGCAGCACATTCCATTTCCTAATATCAAACCAAAATTGGCCTATTTATACCTTCTACCAATTGCTTCTGATTCTATCCTCTGGGACCTGACCAAACTAATACATTCCTTCTTCCCCATGTCAGGTCTTTAAATAGTTGAAGACAGCTATCCCCCTAGGTCTTCTCTTCTCCAGGCTAAACATATCCAGTTCCTTCACATGATAAAGAATTTCCCTCCTTTGGATGGGACAGGGCTGTGGGAAATGGAGAATGTAAGAATCACTAGGTTTGTAGCATATTCTTTCTTTTCTAGTAGAAGCACCATCACAGAATTTCTACAAATATAAAATAAAGAAAAAACACAAAAATACAGGAATTCTACTAGACTTTTTCCTTATTTATTATTTTGATAATAATTATTTACATATGCTATACACACTGTTATCCTCAGTTAAAAATACACTCAACAAAATGCCCCTAAGGTTTACTAATGCAAGGTAAAAGGAGGTCAATTATTTCTCCCATCCCCAGTGACTTCATTGTTTCACATATCACAACACAAGAAAGGTAATTACCATTATTTTAGCAAGCAAAAACTTGATAGATTATAAGAAGCTTCCAGTAGAAGTCTTAGTCACCCATTTGCAGTCATAAATCTATGGAGGCAATCCAAGCTAAGAATCTCTTCATTATTGAATTTGTGTTGAGAAAGTGACTTTATATATTAGCATTGCTTATGTTAGCACAGCTAATGGATATTACTACCTTATGAAAAAAAAGCTTCTTAAGAATAATGCCAAATTCATTCAATTTGTGTTTGGCATGTTTAAAAAATATAATGCCTTTGACCTATATGCAAGGATCCTTTACACTTGAATATGCTGTTGTTAATGTTATTATGGAGTGTGATATGCCAAACCCAATGTATGACCTTCATGACTAGGCAAGGAAAAAACAAACTTAATTTTCTGCAATTTTGTCTTGATTGAATCTGCTTTATACATGGGGCTAAATTTAAGCACAGAGAAAGTACAAAGACTCAGAGAGCCTCAGAACACAGGCATAAATGGAGAATTGATCTCTCATCTAGATATGGCATGGTATAGACGATAAGAGTGCTAGACAAAGTCAGGAGGAAGTGGGAAATGTCTCTGATTTACAACCTTCCTTCCTTTGAAGAAATTTCTTCTTGGGAGGGATTAGGACTGGCAATCAATCAATCAGTCAATCAATCAAAGTCAGTGTTTATTAGGTACCTACTAAGTATCAGGAACTGTGGTTGGCACTGGTGATACAAGTGCAAAGAATAAAGTAATCTCTCCTAAAAAGGAGCTCACATTCCAATGGGGGAGACAAGTACATATAAAACTATCTATACCATAAAAATAAAGTTAGTAAATATAAATATTTGCATAATGGTTAAATACAAAGGGCATGAGGACTTTGGAGCATCAAGAAAAGCTTTCTGCAGAATGTCATACTTGACCTATCTATTTAAAAAGAGAATATTAATGAGCAAGAAGCAATGAAGGAGTAAATTCAAAGAATGTGGGAAAGCCAGGGCAAAGGCATGGTAATGGAAAATGAAAGGTCAAATGTAAGAAATAGGGAGAAGGCCAGGTTGACGGGATCATATACTGAAAAATGGAGTCTAATGTCCAATGAGCCTAAAAAGATAGGTTGGGGCAAGATTTGTGTAGGGTTTTAAAAGCTACACAGAGGAGATTCTATTTTGTCCAGTAAGTAATACTATTAACTGCATAGTAGAATCACATGGTCAAATTTGCACAAAAGAAAAAATACTTTGGCAATAGTGAATGAACTGAACTGATGGAAGATGTGTACTGTATCTATATATTTAAATTATATATTATATTAATAATATTTAAATATATTTCTGTTCAGGACTTACAACTTCAGTTCCCTCATCTGTGAAATAGAGATAATAAGACTTGTCTCATAGGATTATTGAGAGTATCAAATCAGATATTTTAAAAGTGTTTTGCAAACTTTTATAGTGTTACATAAATGTGAGCTATAATTATTCCATGGGATAAATTTTCAGAGATGAGCTCCTTTACTCTCCAAAAATGAAATAATTTTACTCATTTTTTTAGTCATTCATCATGTGTTCATGAGCTAATAAAGTGAGATACTAACTGTAAAACACTTTGCAAAACTTAAAATGCTACAAAAATGCTGGTGATGATGATGATAGACGAAAAGTCTGTTCTCTCACAGTAACTAACTTTATCAACTTTACAAATTATTTGTTTTTGTTTCTTAACACTTCTCTGCAAATCCATAAGAATGAAATATGTCAAAAATAATTAAAATTGCAAGTCTTTGGCATGTTTAGAAAGTAATGGGACTGATCAGGTACTCTCCCTACTTTATGAAATAAAATATTCTAGTAAAAATTTTTGCTGCAAAAAATCTTTACCTGAATATTAAATCCCTGCCTAATGATTTCTTTTTTATTTTAAACCCTTACCTTTCACTTTAGAATCAATACTGTGCTTTGGTTCCAAGGTAGAAGAGTGGGAGGAGCTAGGAAATGGAGGTTTCAGTGACTTGCCCAGGGTCAAACAGCTAGGAAATGTCTGAGGCCAGATTTAAACTCAGGACCTCCTCTGTCCCTAATCCTGGCTCTCAATCTACTGAGCTACCTAGCTGTTCTCTTCCTAACAACTTCTGATCAATTTATCCAACATATATTAAGTACCTATTCTGTACTAGTAATATAAATATAAAAACTAAGGATCTTTGATGATATCTTCTACGTCACAAATTTTTTATGTTTACCATAAATGCTCTATTTGAAACAGAATTTTTTAAATTGAAAAAAGAGAAATATATGACAATGATTCTGTTTCAAATCACAAACCTATTTGAAAGCTATTCTAATTGTCTTTGTATAAAAATATTCTGGCACCAAACAATGACTAACAGAGAATCTGTGCAAACACCCTTCTTTGTCATTGTTTTACATTCAATTCCCCAAAGAACTAACCAAAGAAATGAAAACATCATTAGCTAGATCTGCTCTGTGTTAGGTGTCCTGAAGACCAGGAGATCAATATTACCAGTTGAAATTGAAAACTATTTAGTAGCAACAGATTAACACTGCCTAAGATATCTTTCAGATAAATCCACTTGCATGCAAAACTCTACAATTGATTGGCCCTTGAACATGAATCATCTAATTTGATGTTTCACACTCCTTCCTCCTCTCTCTATACATATACACACATTCCCTCCTTTTGTCCAAAACACATATTCTCAAATCATAACTTCTAGAAAGTTTTTAATCATGAAGAACAATGAGTAAAAAGAAAAAGTTCTATATTCTCAACTATATTTCTAAAGATTGAAAAGATTACCTCCCAAGGAAAAAAAGGAAACAAGATAGATTCCCAATGATTGAGAAAGTGATGAATGAATTGTATAAATAGATGTAGTGATATATTATTGTCAAATAAGAATGGATAAACAAGAAGAATTCAGGGTGTAATCCAACTTTCTAGCCAAGGTTGGAGCATTTTGCCTGAAACTCTTCTAACCAATGGAGAGAATTCTGATATGACCCTATTTGATTGTGTAAGGAGCAGAGTTGAAGTGAGAGATCTGAAAAGGAATGACATTATTCATGTCTTCTTTGTGAGAAACACATGTAATTCCCAACATTTTTAAGACCAACTAACTCTAGAGAAGAAAAGACTATCCTGGAGATAGGGGGAAGCAAGACCTTCAAAATGTCCTGGATTTCCAGCTTGGCTTCCTTTGTGGAAATTCCCTTTTGGGTGAAATTGGGGCTTTTCCTCTTGGATGAGTGAGAGTTCATCTCCCTCCACTTGAAAAACTCTTCATTCCATGCATTTTCTGGTGTTTTCCAATTTTCCCATTTATACATATTCACATACATGTATATATTTATAGCTAAGTGTGCTTAGGTTGTCTTTCGTAGTGAAAATATAATCTACTCAGAGGCAAGGAATTTTTGTGGGACTCTTGTATTACAGGATCTAGCAAAGTACCTAGCACATAGAAGGTCCTCATAAATACTTGTTGATTGATTGATTGATTGATTGAAAATGTGGGGAAATTTAAACTTGAGAGACTGAAATGAATATAAGGAAAAAGCAATTACTAGATAAAATTTTAAGAGAAGAGCTAATCCTTAAGAGTTATAAAATTAAATTTAGTAGGTAGAATCATCTAGGAGCAGATCAAATATAATTTCAAGCCATTTAATTTTTTATAATTGATTATAACATTCCATGCCTTAGATATCTCTTGGCATGAATTCTGAGTTCTTGGAGTGCAAATGTATGAAATGACATGATAGAAAATCACTTCAAAATGAGAAATTCAATATTGCCATCATTCTAACTGAAAAATAAGGACTAGCAGCTGGCTCTTTACTTTTTGGCAGCTGGTCTTTTATCATTTGACACTTTGATTTCTTTTCCATTTCTACATTGGTTCATAGGTAAATAAAATGAGCTTGCTTTTCTCAGCTTCAATAAAACACTTAAGACATGTAGGTAAATAAAATGTTAACTGTATTGTTTATAATCAAATCTTTGAATAAAATCCTGTATGATGATTATATTTGTAACAATTTTACAATACATATAACATTGCCTGCTTAAATGTTTTTGGATGGAGTAGTTTTATAAAATTATAGGAAAAGTATAATGTATAAAATAACAGATGATTGGAAACACATCACAAAAATAACTGTTAGGTCACTTATTAGAATTACAATCCAGATGCCTTCAGGGGAAGAACAACAGATATAAAAAAGAAAATCAAAGAGGGGAAAGTGCTACTACTTTATGAGAATGGGAACCAGATGACAGACAATCAGGAAAAGACAAAACAATTCAATTTCTATTTTGTCAATATCATCTATTAGCTGTTCCATTTCAGTGTGGTATAGAAGCAACCCTAGATCAGTGATGGTGAACCTTTTAGAAATGGAGTGTCGGGCTTCACCTCAACCCCACCCTCCCAGATCTGTGCTATGCCCGCCCCCACCAGAGACCACATACTGTGCCTTGCCCCCACCCCATTACCACACACAGGGGAGACAGAAAGTATTCCAATTGAGCTGCTGGATGGAGGGGTGGGTGAAGTGAGGAATGTCTTCAAAGAGTGTGGAGAAGGGAAAGGGAGTGGCCTGAGCTCTCTGCTCCCCTCCAGCTCTGCTACCTGTGGATTTATCCCCTTATCACCTGTGCACTTCCATTGGGCTGCTGGGCAGGGGGGGTGGGGATGTGAAAAAAAGTCCTCAGATGTGGTGGAGAGGAGGAGGTAAGCAGCTCCACCTGAGTCCCTCTGCCTTTCTAGTAACGAACTAGGGGGAGCTAGGGTGGCCATATGCCCACAGAGAGCACTTTGGCAACCACTGATATAGACTGACAAAATATGGGATAGAGTTCTTAGACCAAATTTAGTCATAGTAATTGTACTGTTATTATGAATGTGACTTTTATCCAAACACCAAGTGCCTTACTAAAAGAATTTAATCACAACCAAAGTGCCATTCTTGTTACAAGTAAACCTAGAAGACATAAAGAAATTAAAGTGAAATGTGATGATGATTCAAAGGTTCCCCTTTGAAAAAACAAATAAAGAGCTCAGATTGATGTGGAGTTAAAACGGCAGAGAAGAAGCAAACATTCCATCCAACTTCTCCCAACATTGCCTTCCAAACAACTTTAAAATAATGAATCAAATTAAATTCTGGATGAGAAAAGTTAAAAAAAGTCAGAATAAAATTTTTCCAGTCCAAGACAACTTAGGATGTTGGAAAGAGATGTCTGTGGCAGTGGGTTAAAGCTGTCCTAGAGCATATACTGCAATAATAACAGCTATGGGCCTTGGAGGCAGATGAAACAGCAGCAGCTTCAAGAACTTAAAAATCCCTAATTAAATACCAAAAATGAAATCCTGAAAATCAAAAGAGAGATTAAGAGAATTGAAATTAAAAATAAAACTACTGAATTAATAAATAAAATTAGAAGCTATCTTTATGAGAAAAAGTAAATCTGATAAAAACAAGTTACCAGTTAAAAATGAAAAGGATGAATATACCACCAGGAAGATGAAAATAAAATAACTTGGGAGCTAATTTCTCCTGTTATATATCAATAAAACTGAAAAATCTAAGTGAAACTGATGAATCTTTATACAAATATAAACTTCCCAGTTTAACAAAATAGAAACTGGAATACTTAAGTAGCCCTATCTTAGAAAAAGAAATTGAACAAGTTTGAATGAACTCCCTAAGAAAAAAATGCCTAGGTAGGACCATATGAATTTACAAGAGAATTCTAATAAAATATAAATTATTTGAATAGAAAATAGGTAAAGAGGCAATCCTACCAAAATCCTTTTCTGACACAAATATGTTTTATTTAAACCTTACCTTCTGTCTTAAAATCAATACTAAGTATTGTTCAAAGGCAGAAAAGTAGTAAGGAACAGGCAATTGGGGTCAACTGACTTGCCTAGGATCTCATAGCTAGGGGGAATCTGAGGTCAAATTTGAACCTCTCATCTCTAAGCCGGTCTCTCCATCTATTAAGCCACCTATCTGTCCTACAAATATGATTTTGATACCTAATTTAGACATAAAAGAAAACTAAATATCAATTTCCTAATAAATGCCAATGCAAAAACTTTAAAACATACCAACAAGGGGATTATAAGAACATATTACAAAAAGAATACATTTTGATCAAGTGGATTTATACCAGAAATGTAAGGCTGCTTCAATATTATGAGAATTATAAGCATAATTGACCATATCAATAAGAAAACAATTAAAATCACATAATTACATCATCATTAGATGCAGAAAAAAGCTTTGGCAAAATACGAAACCTATTCCTATTAAATCTCTAGAAAAAAATAGAAATAAATGGCACTTTGCTTAAAATGATAGGTAGTGGCTAAAGCATTCCCAATGAAATTGGGGTGAAGCAAAGATGTCTATTATGATGTCTATTATTCAGTATTGTACTAGAAAGTTTATAGCAATAAGGCAAGAAAAATAAATTGAAATAAGAATAAGCAACAAGAAAATAAAATCACCACTCTTTGCAGATTATGTGATTGTATTCTTAGAGAACTTTAGATAATCAATGGGAAAATGAGTTAAAACAATTAACAGCTTTAGCGAAGTTGTAGTATATAAAATAAGACCACATAAATTATCAGCATTTTCATATATTACCAACAAAACTCAGCAGGAAGAGATAAAGAAATTACATTTGAAATAACTGCATATAGTATAAATTACTTGAAAGTCTACCTGCAAGAAAAACCCAGGAGCTATATGAATAAAATTACAAAATACTTTTCATACATAGAAAGATCTAAATAACTGGAGAAATATTGACTTCATGAGTAGACCAACACAATATAATAAAAATTACACTTCTACCTTTGTTAATTTAATTATCCATGACATATCAATTCAACTACCAAAGAATTATTTGACAGAAATAGAAAATACAACAAAATTCATCTGAAAGAACAAAAACTCAAGAGCATCAAGAGGAGGAAAAAAAGTGAAGGAAGGTAACCTAGTCATACTAGATTCTATATTTCAAATTATATGTTACATAAATATATATAATTCAAATCAATATATATATACTATATTCAAACTATAATTATAATTCAAAGAAGTAACCACCAATATAATTTATTATTGGCTATGAAATATAGTTGGGGATCAGTGAAACAGATTAGGTACACAATACACAGCAGTGAATGACCATAGTAATCTAGATTTGATTAAACCCAAAGATCAAAGTTTGGGCAAGAATTTACTCATTGATAAAATTGCTGAGAAAATTGTTAAAAATTCTGGCAGAAACTAGGACAATATCTCACACTGTACATCAAGATGGGGTCAAAATAGATACATGATTTAAACATAAAGGGTGATACAATAGGCAAATTATGGGAGCATGGAAAACTTTACCTTTCAGTTCTATGGGTGATGAAAGAGTTTACAACCAAAGACGGGATAGAGAGGTTCATAGGAAATAAGATGGTTAATTTTTCTTTTGTGAAATTAAGAAATTTTTGTACAAACAAAACCAATGTAGCTGAAATTATAAGAAAAATAGAAAATTGAGGAAGGGGGATAAAATATCAAGTTTCTTTGATATTGACCTGATTTCTCAAATATGTAGTGAATTGAGGCAAATGTATAAAAATATGAGGCATTCCCCAATTTACAAATAGTTGATAATTTGAATAGGTAGTTTTTCAGAAGAAGAAACCAAAGTTATTGATATTAAGGGAAAATATTCTAAGTCATTAACAAAAAGAGAAACAAAAATTAAAACAAATCTAAGGTACTAAATGCTTTTCAGATTGGTTAAAGTGATAGAAAAGGAAAATGAAGAATGCTAGAGGGTATGTAGAAAATAGGTATACTAATGTATTATTGGTATATTTGTGAACAGCTCCCACCATTGTGTATCACAATTTAGAATTATGTCCAAAAGACTATAAAACTGCGAATACTCTCTGAGCAAACCAATACTAGATCTGTTTCCCTAGGAGATCAAAGAAAGGGGAAGAGAATCTATTTGTACAAAAATATTTGTAGCAGCTCTTTTTGTGGCATCAAAGAATTGGAAATTGAGAGGATGCTCATCAATTGGGAATGGCTGAATGAGTTTTGGTAGATGATTTTGATAGAATTCTAATATGCTATAAGAAATAATGATCAGAATGGTTTCAGAAAAACATGGGACTATTTATATGAACTCGTACAAAGTAAAGTGAGCAGAACTCAGAAAATATTTTACTGTACACAGTAACAGCAATAGTGTAATGATAATCATCTGTGAAAGACTTAATTCTGATCAATATAATAACCTAAGACAACTCTAAAGCATTCATAATGAAAAATGCTATCTATATACTGAAATTGCAAGTTCAGGCTAAACCATACCTTTTTAAATTTTCCTTTTTTTTTGGAAAATAGTTAATATGGAAATTTATATTACATGTTACATGACCACATATATAATGGGTATCATATTGCTTGCCTTCTCAAAGAATGGTGTAGGGGCTGAAGAGAGAATTTAGAATTAAAATATTTTAAAATAGATGCTAAAAACAAATAAATAGGTATATGAAATATTTATGTATATATGAAAAGCATAATCTTCTCAGGGGCAGCTAGTTCATCTTTCTGTGTTCATATCTGGCATCAGACTCTTATTAGCTCTGTGATCCTGGGCAAATTGCTTAATACTGTTTGCCTCAGTTTCCCCACCAGTAAAATGGACTAGCAAATAAAATTGCAAACTACCCAGTATTTCTGTCCAAAAAACCTCAAAGAGGGTCATAAAGAAGCAGATAAATTGAAAAATGACTAAACAACAATGATCGTCTCATCATATATTCCTTAAAAGGAGTGAAAACTATCATGATGAAGATCATTACACCTAAAAAAAACAGTATATATATCTTAAAGGAACAAGGCAGAGTAGATTCTATTAAGAAATTAACAAAATGTTCCAAATTAAGTCAATATTTATGTTGGTAAATGATGACATCAGTGAGAAATGGACTTAAGAGCCTGAGACTTTTCTTTGGGGATGGGGTCAGCATATAGGTTCATAAATGTGTAGTTTAGATAAATTAAAATCATGAATTGAGAGGGAACTTAGAAATTATAGGGACTTATACCTTAATTTTATAGATAAGGAAACAGAATTATCCATTCTGACACCTAAATGGACTGTAAGAGTCTCCCTAAGTCCTATACTATGACTCACTTGAAGAAATTGCTCCAGGTTCAGGCCATGATCCTTTACTATTGTTCATTTGTTTTCACCATGGGCTCCCTAGATGAATAATATAATAGTAGAATTAATGAACACTCATAAGCTGTTTGTGATGTTGGAAGGTACATATGCTATTTAAATATCAGGGAAATGTGAAATTTGTTTTGTCCTACAATTTTTAAAAATAATATTGGGAATTTAACAAATTAAATGGTTCATATAACCCAGAATTTGCCAAGATGGATCAGTGTAATGCATTTTGCTCTACCTTCTTAGTTTGAATGAACATATGCAAGAAGACTTCAACATACATCCAAAGAATGCTACTCTCTATATTCTGTTTATAAAGGAGATCTGCTGTGGTTTCAGTAGACAGACGGTGAAAATTCTTAACAGATAGCACGTATGTATGTACATATTTATACATACATACACTTGGCTACCTTTATATAAAATGAAGGTAACCAAGGACTTAACTTTTTTCCATTTGTCTCATTTAGACTTGAATAAATGTGAGCTAGCTTCTTTAACTTTAAGGAAATGAGAGCATCTAGAGAACTATGTACAATTTGCCTCAAAACTGAGATTAGAGGAAAGCTCAAAGCACTGGTAAATAAAGCTTCTTTGATACTCTATAGGAAAGGAAATAAACAGATAGGAAAATGTAGATTTAGCAAACAAAGCCTAACAATACTAAAAAGCAATTGTACTGATTATGAGGCATTTGATATATTGGAGAATGAAGCAGTATGAGAGAGATTGAAACCATTTTCCAACAGAACCAGGTAGCCTCCTATTCTACCTTATGTAAAAGGTTAGCTTGTTGAACTTGATATTACTTAAGATCTGAAAGAATATGTTAAAATGTCAACTATCAAAAAGAGAGAATTAATGCTTATACCAGTGCTAGGAAATACTGTAATTCATTTATAGCATTTTGTTTTGTTTTTCTTTTCAATATTGCAAAAAAAATTCAAGAACCACTTAATCACAGTGGAACAAATCATGAATTGGTACTAGGATGTGGACTAGTATTAGAATAGTGTGTACACACTTCACAAGGTAATGTGCAATACCTGTGTTGACATTTTTTGCTCCCAAACAGGAGCATCTCAATACCCTAAATTCAATTTATAATAATTTTAGGTCTTTTTCAATTATCTGTCAGTTAGGTAGGAAGATCAACAGCTGTGGGTCTCATCTGGATGGTAGAGTATCCTCGGGCTTTCTCTCATCTGAAGGCACCATGAAACCATGAGCATGGATGGCCACCCTATTATCGAGAGAGATAGTAACAGTTTCGGCAATGGCCTCCTGCATCCAGCTGCTCAACTCCTCACCTTGGCCATTTACACGGTGCCCCTGAATTCAGACCTCTGTTCTTTGCCTCTGTTGGTTCAGGGTCTTAGTTGGAGGAATCTAGAACTCATTTGAGATCTTGTTTTGAAAGAGGGAGCTGACAGTGGTTCAGAAACTAAAGTTCATGCCAGGTATTTGTGGAGAGCCAAACTGGGTGAGGTGTGAAGTCTTTGGGACCTGCTTGACCACTTAGCATAGAAGCATGTTGAAGGTATCCAAGAGGAAGTGACAGAGACTCATTGCTGGCTCTGCCAGATTTAGAAGGGAACTTCATTTGAATCCACTCTCTCTAGGGATCATAGTAGTATAGAGGAGCATGTGCCCTCCGGAAGGGGGGAAGAATTTATACTTTTTTTCGTATTGTATCTCCTTGGTAAATAAATAATAGTGTTTTTGGTTTGTTTGTTTTTTATGGAGAGAGAGGAAAAGGACAAAGAAAAAGAGAAACAGAGAGACCAAGGTAAAAAGAAAGAGATGTGAAAAAGAACAAACCCTTGCAAAAAATGGCATAATTGGATGGAAAAGCCATTAAG
The DNA here is from genome assembly GCF_016433145.1 of Gracilinanus agilis. NCBI lineage: Eukaryota > Metazoa > Chordata > Mammalia > Didelphimorphia > Didelphidae > Gracilinanus > Gracilinanus agilis. The sequence continues at coordinate 428,913,548 of NC_058133.1, read as the reverse complement.
TTAGTTGATCTGTATAGATGTCTCATATAGAGAGAATATCCACTTGTATGAAATCATGGGTTCTCTGAAACATATCTACCAATCACAAAAAAACTGAAATATACTTATACAATAATGAAATAAAAGTATCTCTGTGCTGAAAGGGACTTTAGAAGTCATCTTACCCACCTCCTAAATTGAAAAAAAATTACCATCTACACCTCAGAGATGTAGTTATACAACTTCAATTGACAAGAACAATAAATATTTATTAATTGTCTATGTGTCAAATATTTTGCTAGACAATGGTGATACAAAAATAAAAAAGAAGCAGTCCTTGATCTCAAAGTACTTACATTATTTAAGTATGTGTATGAGGGGGCAGCTGGGTAGCTCAGTGGATTGAGAGTCAGGCCTAGAGACCGGAGGTCCTAGGTTCAAATCTGACCTCAGACACTTCCCAGCTGTGTGACCCTGGGCAAGTCACTTAACCCCCATTGCCTAGCCTTTACCACTCTTCTGCCTTGGAGCCAATACACAGTATTGACTCCAAGACGGAAGGTAAGGGTTTAAAAAAAAGTATGTGTATGAGGAGGATACAAACTCTCTCTCTCTCAAAATTTTTTTGAATTTATATTGTGTATATACACAATATAAATTCAAAAAATGTTTGGTGGAGATGGCAATAACAGCTGAGGGGATAAAGAAAGAAGGCTTTATGTAGAAAGTAGGAATTGAGCAGTTTTGAGGTAAACATGAACTCTTGAGATTAGCATGGCAGAAAACATATGAATGATATATGATGAGGAATATAGAAAAGGGATCTCATGGAAAATGGCCTTAATTTTTTGTGTAAACAAGTATGACACAAGGTTCTCAGCTAAGAGAGGAGAGGAGACTGAATGGATGTCCAGCAATTGTGGAAGAGCTGAACAAGTTGTAGTACATGATTGTACTAGTGAATAATACATGGCAAGGTTTCTAGGACCAAGAAGATACTCTCTAATTATACCCTTTAACTCAATTCAGTTCCCCTTTTCCCTCTAGATCATAAGTACTTTCTTGACCATCTTTAGTCACTTCACTCTTGATTTAAGGACTAAGAATTGAGCTGACAAAGTAGAATAGGAAGTTTTTAGAGGTAGAGTTGCTCATCACTTAAGGTCTTCAAGGGGAGGTTATGTTATATCTTGTTCAAAATATCAGTGAAATAATCTCTACATTTAAACTAGCTACCTCTGGAGGAATCCTCCATTTCTGGTATCATGTAATTCTCTGACAGGCAGTTAAGTATCGGAGCTGTAGTTTAGCCTGAATTTAATTAATTTCCTATTAAGAACTACCACTTCTTTCTTTATGCTTACTTTCAAACTCATTCCTGCCTTTTTCTTTTTTAGTTTCATTAATCTGTTATGTAAAAGATGTTCAGTTTGGGCCAGTGGAATCAAACCCAGATTCTCTTTCTTAAGCAGGACAATTATTTCTCTTCTTCGATGAATGCTTTCCTTTAAAATTAAACCCTATGCCAGCATTTCTCAGGAGTTCCTAAACAGGAAGGAAATGGTACATAATGATGAACCATTCTACCCATCCCACTCCCACTATTATCTCTAATTCCTCAAAATTTCTGTGTTCTTGGGAATTGTATCTAAAACCTACAATGGAGGCTTCTTTCTTTTTCTTAAGAATAGCCTCGCTATTTAAAATACATTCTCATATGCACTATCTTTGACTACCTTTAGGATTATGAGTCTGTTAAGAAGCAGAATATAAAAGCCAGGTAGGCTAAAGTTAAAACTAGAAATCCCAAGGTATGGGATTCACTTGGGCTAGCAATGGTTTCTTATCCATGAAAAGTTACCTGAAAAAAAACAAAAACATTAAATTTATAGAGTTAGACTATTTTGCATGACCAGATATAATGCTGTAAAGATGTCTGCAGATTAAAAACATGAACCTTGTTAGGAACTCTGTACTCTATCAAGAGATAGATCTGCAGCCTGTTTTACCTAATCTTGGCACAAAGCCTGGATCACCATCATAGTAACACTATGAGCTTATGAACTGGAAAGGGAAATCTTGTAAGGAACACTTAATTTCCCTTAGGAAATGAAAGGCTTGCAAAGGCACCCGGCCAGACTTCTGGGGGCCTCAGAGAATTGTAGCCCATATCAACACATGATGATACCAATACTTTGGCCTGGTGTGTATTGAAACTAGGAGCTCTTTCTCCTCTTAGCTAGACAGAGATAGTATTTGAAAAGTCTTTTTTTAGATTTGTAATGTTCGGTGGCATCTGGCTGATGGAAAAGAGTAACTGTGAAGATCAGGTAAACATGTCCCTCTCTCTAAGAGGGCCTGACAACAGTGAATGATCACTAAACGCAGAGTTTATTCAACCAAAGAGGTCGTACAAGAGGTATAATTTAATTAATACCACTTAGAATGAAGCCCTCAAAGTAAGCAAGGAAAAGCACAGACATTATAGTTTCTAGTTTTCTGGGTAAGAATGCTTTACTGCTTTTACTTTTCTCATAGCTCATCCTCTGAGATTCAGTAATAACAAAAGCAGTCACAGAGAAGAGAAAAATAGATTATATTTCATCATGCAAAGGATCTTAATAATAATTCCAGCTCTCCTATTTGACCTATCAGATTACATTTGTAAAATCTATGAACTTCCATGATGCACATAGGTACATAAGGCTTCTTGGAAGAAAAGCATTTTTGTCTCACATTACAAAGATGGCAGAAAAGAAACAAAATCTTCAGCTCTTTATCATTCTTTTTAGAGCTATCTAATTTTCAGCCTATACAATTAGGTCAGTAAAATAAACCAGAAGGATGAAGAAAGGTGTTTTGACTTCCTAGCTCAAGTACATCTCTTCAATGTAGTCTGTATTTAATATTTACAAATTTGTGACTAGTAATAATCACTGGTAATGAGAGTGAAGAAAGTCAGGACCTTGTCATGTCCTGACAAGATCTTTACATTTTGCAGACTGGGGTAGTTTTTATTATTTATTTTGCTTTTATTTCTAAATGAGCTTCTGAGCTTCTTGATGTTAATGAAGAAATAAAGAATTAAGCCAGTCTAGGATCATGTGATTAAATCATTCCTTTCAAAGCCTTTAGTTTGCAGAAAGGTTAAGACTAGTCATGTTTCATTCCCTCCTCAGATATGTCTCTTACTCTCTGGACTTTACCGCCATTCCCCACTGCACAACAGAAAAAAGGCATTTTCCTCCCTCCAGGTATTCAGCTCCATTTTATATATTTTCTTCCACATTAAAATAAGCCACCTGAGGAGAGGGATTATCTTTCTTTTTTGCTTGCATTTGTATCTCTGATGGATAGCACAGTGACTGACATATAATAAATGCTTAATAAATAATATACATAGTAAGTCCTTGTTGCCTACTTGACTATTTTTGTGTGATTCCAAGAACTCCCTTGTACTTATCCTGTAAATTATGAAAGTTGTAATTTGCACTGACTTGGGTGGATGGGACTCCCACAATGGGAATTTTCCAGAATGACAAAATCAAAGCGTTTTATATTTAAGTATTTAAGTATGTAGGGTGCTCCAGATTTTAGGGATACCTGATATTGAAAAAAACCAAACAAGCAAGCAATGTTTGAGGAGAAAGGTCATTTTGACTAAGCCCCTTTCAGGGACTATTCCCTGAAAGAGATGACCCAATTTGGATTTCATGGAATGGGCAGAAGAAGGAGAAAATTCTAGACAAAGGAAATGCAGGTTATGTAAAGATTTAGGGGAATGGGAGGGAGTGAGCAATATATTTTGACTTGATTATACACTATATGAATGGTAGTTGGAAAGTGGAGGGTGGGGAGGAAGAGAAAGAATAAAATAATAAAGGATGGGCATGAGGAGATCTATTAGGAACAAACTGCAGGAAATCTTGGCACTCCTTGAGGGCAGAGACTATTTTTCATTTTATCTTTGCTTACCACAATACTCTCCACATAGTAGGTACTTCATAAATGTCTACTGAATTTAATGTGAGAGGTGAGAACATTTGAAGTCAAAGATAATAACAAGGTTCCACACATGTGAGTGAATGTCTTAATTGATTTTATATGACTCAAATGATTTTTCTTCTTCTATTGTGACTTTAGCCAAAAGTTCAAGAAGATATTATATCAAAATCCTTTGCAACACCATTGCAGCTTTTTTATATCTATTTTATGCCATGTACTTTTTATCCCAAATCCCAGATCTTCAGCTTTTCTAACAAATAAACTCATGTTGTTCTAAGTGTAGGATACCAAAGAACTTTGCCTTTTTGCTTCTTATTTTTAGTTGATCTCCTCTGGCTATACTTTCTCTCTAAGACATTTCAATGTATCTTTGCCTGTCAATTAGAAAAAATAACAGAATTATGGCTCTTTAAGTAACTCTGTCTAGCAATGCAGAAAATCAGAAATATAATTGATTTTTCTTTCAAAATTCCCCATTTCTTAAAGCCCACAAATATTGCCTGAAAGTATCTTGGTTTTCAGTTTCTAATATTCTTTGGTGAGAGAAATAAGGAAAAAAATTTGCTACATCTATAACTACTTAGTGACTATGGAAGAAAAGTTCACTATGCATGTGTCAGTAAAGCAATTTTTCAAATCTGTATGGAAAATTTTTTAGGAAAATTATACGTTTTTAAACCCGTACCTTATGTATTAAAATCAATGCTGTGTATTGGTTCTAAGGCAGAAGAGTGCTAAGGGCTAGGCAATGGGAGATAAATGACTTGCACAGAGTCACATAGCTACAATGTGTCTGAAGTCAGATCTGAATCCAGGACCTCCCGTCTCTGGTCCTGGCTTTCAATCCACTGAGCCACCTAGCAGCCACCAGGAAAATTGTACTTTTGAATCAACTCCAAATTCCCCAAACTAATGAAACTTTTGTCTATAACCTATTCTTTTTAAAAAATGGATTCACTTAATAGAATTTATTTCCAATTATCTCAGCCCATCCCTGTCCTCCCCATATCACAGAAGATACTCCTTGACAAAAAGATATGAATATATAGATTGTGTCTTTCATGTTTCTATTCTTCACTTCATTCTCTAGAGGTGGGCAATCACCAGTTATTCTTCAAATATTAATTCAATAGCTGTATATAATCTCTCTTGGCTTTACTCATTTCATAGTTCATTACTTCATGTAGCTCTTTTCAAGTTTTTAAAAAATTTACCTACTCATTGTTTCTTACAGGGCAGTGATAGTCCATCATAATCATATACCATAATTTGTCCAGCCATTTCCCAAATGATGGACATCCCTTCAATTTTCAGTTCTTTGCTGTCACAAAGAAATCTGCTATAAATATTTTGGAACATATACGTTCTTTTCCTTTCTCCCTGTTCTCCTTGGGAAACCAAGGGTTTTATAACTCTCTGTGCATAATTCCAGATTGTTCTCCAAAATGGTTGAATTGGTTTATAGTTTCCCCTACAGCATAGTGTCCCTATTTTTCCACATCCTCTCCAACATTTGTTATTTTGCTCTTTTATCATTTTAGCCAATCTGATAGGTGAAAGATATAACCTTTTCTGTTAGATACATTGAGTTGTTAGAACTAAATGAGAAATGAGGATTGGATAAAGTAGGATATTAATTTCAAAGAAGAGCTAAAAATTCTAAATGCTGACAGCAATATCAGATACTTTGAAACAAAATGAATGACTAAACCAAAACCACTCATCTTCACTCCTGAAATTTTTAGACACAAAATCAGTGTAGCATTCAATCATGAAGAGGAGATTATCCTGTTTTGGCTTTCTTTTCCCCAACACCAGGCCTGTAACACTTGGATCTTCCCCACACTTATATATTGATGGAGTAAAGGTAAAACTTTCAACTGATCCACATGGAAATTTCTGAGACTGAAAAATGGACTTTTGTCAAAATAAACAACCAAAAATTTCTTCTTCCTCCTCCAGAGTCTTGAAATAGTAATAAAAACCTCAGTGGTAAACAACACATATACAAAAAAATGTGACACCTCAGTCAAAGTTGATAGAAGAGCAGGGACCATGATAGGAAACAATTTCCATAGAAAGAGTAAGTGAAAAAATCCTGGCTCACCAAGACTTTCATTGTTTCTTCTCTCTGGTCCATTTCTTTCTTGCTTTGGGTTCCACTCATGACAGAAATGGGCTTTTTTCTCACTGTTCCATGGTGATTCTGTTAATTGATACATTCCCAAATGCAGGACTTATAAGCACCAAGAATATCAAGTAGTTTTATTTTTCTTATAATTTTAGTAATTACACTTGCCAGATGTGGTGGATGATTTGTTCACCACCTCATATTCAAATTACATTTTGGTTAACTAGTTAACTCACTTTTACATCTTTCCTATAAAATTCAGTTTCGCTTTTAAAGCCCCTTATAACCCAGTTCCTGCCTATCTTTCTGGTCTTATACTTTGCTCTCCAAACTCAAACCCCCACTGTCATGTGTTCTGTGATCCAATGACACTGGCTTCCTTACTGTTGTTTAAAGTAGACATTCTAACTCCCTATTCTAGGAATACTCAATATCCTCAAAGCCTGGAATGATATCCTTCCTCATCTATACCTCTTAGATTCCTTGGCTTCCTTAACAGCTCAGTTAAAGTGTAACCTTTCCTGATTCCCCCGGAATTCCTTCCCTCTATTATCTCCAACTTATTTTGTATACAGCACTTATATAATTGTTTTAATGTTGTCTTTATCATTAGCCTGCTAGCCCCTTGAAGGTAGGACCTATCTTTTCCCTTACCTTGTATCTCCAGCACTTAGAATATCTAACACAGAGTAAATACCCATTGTGGACTTATTCATGTCAATCAATATTTTTGTACAAGTACATTACTTTTTGCATAGATGTTTTTGCTATTATGCAAAAGAGGAATGGGAGCTCAAAGCTGAGAATTTATATTTTAAAGAATTTATTCATTCAACGAATATTTATTAAGTGTCTACTCTGAGAACACGGTCTAGAGACAGTGGGAATGATACAAATTTTGGATAAGACCAAGTCACTGACCTCACTGAGTACACACACACATACACATACACACAACCATATATTATATTAGTGAGAAAGTATTCGCTGATTGCAAAAAAAGGCCATATCAAATCAATGGGGAAGGTCATAATTTCTTGGAGACATCAGAAAAGTTCTTTAGAGAAGACAACTCTTGTTTTTTTGTTGTTGTTGTTGTTGTTGTTTGTTTTGATTTACTTTACAGGATAGGTTGGAAAGGAGATAATACAAGTCGTCATTTCAAAAATTTTTGTTTCTTAAACAAATAGACTGGTCTATAAGGTTTTAAATATTTTTTAAAACTCTTACCTTTTGTCTTAGAATCAATACTAGGTATCAATTCCAAGGCAGAAGAATGAATGGTAAGGTCTAAGCAATTAGGGTTTAGTGACTTACCCACGTTTACATAGCTAGGAAGTGTCTAAGTCAGTGATGGGCAAACTTTTTAAAGAGGGGCCAAAGGAAAGGAAATGTTCATCTGTCAGTCTGTTTATAAGGCAACTCTTTCAAAGTTTCATTGTGTTGTAGCCTACTCATTGTATTCATCAGATTAGGAATAATGTCTCTGGGCTAGATAGAACATTTCAGGGAGCCACATTTGACACACTGGCCATAGTTTGTTGCTCTAAGGTCAAATTTGAATTTACAAACTCTCATCTCCAGACTTGACTCTATCCACTGAGGTATCTAGCTGCCCCTAGATATAAGTTTTAGTTTTAAAAGGGAAATGCAATGAAAAAGCTGGTTGTTCCAAATAAGAAACATTGGTTCAAAGAGAAACGAGACTGAGGATAGGTTCATTTCACTGAATTAAAGTAGAGAAAAGTCCATGAAAATAAGATTGGTAATGTGGCAAGACTAGTCTTACAGAAGGAAGATAAGAACTCCAAAGTAGTCTCAGCTATCTAGCTGGGGGTTGGGGGAGTGTCACCTACAACTGGTAGGTAATAGGCGGGAAAGAGAGAAGAAAGAATATATCATTTGACAGGCAGAGAGAGGTGATGATATGAAGAGTGTCCGAATCATAGTAACCCACAAAGACTACATATCTGATCATAAAATCTAGATGAAGGCTCAAGTGATGAATAGGGAAGAGGAAATGAAGTCCAAGAAGGGAATCTGGAAGCATACCACTGCCCTTCATTTTCAGAAGTTTCCCTATAAACTTAGTCTCAGAACTTCATGAATGATAAAGATTATATCACAGCAATTTTCCATTCAATAACCTGCCATGAATAACATATCAGACCGATTTTAAGGCTTTGACTTTCCCTTTTAAGTCTTGAATGGAGCATCTCTCTGCTAGCTAAGATTTCACCAATATCAGCCTTCTTTACCCTTCAGAATTTCCTTTATTGGAAACATAATTCCTATTTCATCCCTTAATGAAAGTCAGCAATCTCTAGTTATGCCTGGTTCTTTATACCGCCTTCTCACAATAAGTTAGAAGGATACAAATCGCTAGATCCCTGTCAAGTATACAGGAACCAGCCCAACCATCAGTAATGGCAGTTACTATGCCAATTGATTCTCTGGCACATAGAGAAGGCTTAATATATGCTTGTTGACTGACTGACAGATCAGCTCTCCTATTCAGTCTACTACCATAATCCATAACAGGCAAGACTAGTAGAAGTTTCCAGAAACTCTTCTACTACTGGTATAATCACAGAGAGGGCAAACCTCTGTTATTCCAATCCCAGAGAGTGTGCAGAGAGTCACACAATTTACCTATAAAGTATAAAACCTAGGAACACAATGTCAGTGTAGGCTATGGTTGAAATCGCTAGTCTTTATCTATACTTCTTACTATTATTTACTTTATACTAAATATACTTTATCTATATATACTTTATCTATACTAAGTTACTGTTATTAATCAGCATGAATATAAAGTTCCTCAGATTCTAATTCCGAAGAACTGATGCTACAATCTATATCATATTACCAACCATTTGGGGAAAGGAGGTATATGTAAGGAAAGGACAGAACATGGATTGCATAATAGCAGGAAACAATTATTAAAAATTGTATTGGCACAATCTGGAAAAAGTATTTTAACTCTTTTTAAAAATTAAATAATGAAGCCTGTTTAATAACTAACAGCACTAGTATATTCTTGATGCTGCTTTTTAAGCATTGCCTGTGAAGTATTGCAATACAATAAAACTTATCCAGGTTTTTTTCTAATGTCTGTATATTTACTGGTAACACTGAAAACTATTATGCTCCCCAACTGGGGACAAGAGACAGCTAAGTGAGGCAGGGGATAGAGTGCAGGAGCTGGAGTTAAGAAAACTCATCTTCCTGAGCCAGATCTGGTCGGAGATGCTTACTAGCTGTGTGACTCAGGACAAGTCATTTAACCCTCTTTGCCTCAGTTTCTTCACCTATAAAATGAACTGGAGAAGAAAGTGACAAAACACTCCGACATCTTTTCCAAAAAAAATCTCAGATGGGATCAAGAAGAGTCAGGCATGACAGAAAATAACTGAACTGAATCTGGAAGTTGAGCAGAAGTATCAGACTTGGGTGGTGGACATCCCAGGCTGATTAAAGCTCCTTGTCTTTACCTTTGGATTAATTTTGCTGAGGACCTGTGCTGGATCATCGCTGGAACAGAAGTGAATTCAAGTTGTGAGACATCCATTCACCTTCCAACTTTTTAGGCTAATCCAAGCAACCTGCATTAGAATAGTGTAGATCTTGACCCATCTCCCAGTCCCTGAGTTTGTTCTTAGAAATCCAGTTTTAGGGTGACCTCTCCCTACATTACTTCCCTTTTAAATTCATTATTAAATAGTATTTTTAACTTCCTGTTGTTTCTTTCCCATAGTAAGTAAGGTATCCCTGACTGATGTAGTCTGAGAGTCAATTGGATCCCAACTGCCACTCACTCAAATTGTCACAGCCCATTTGTAATTTGTCTAAGGCAGTTATACCTCTTTACCTTTCATTCCTCCTTCATCCCTTTTTCTCCCTAGAAACCCCTGTGTATTTATTTACCCATAAAAGAAAAAAATATATGTGTGTATGTATTATATATAGTGCATATACATCTATGTCTATCTATTTATCTCACATAAACAAAGTTGCTTGCATATGGTCTTTCTCATTAGAATGGGAGTGTCCTTTAAGGCAGAAATTATGGTTTTTTTTTTAATTTTAAACCCTTAACTTCTGTGTATTGATTGGTAAGGGTAGGCAATGGGGGTCAAGTGCCCAGGGTCACACAGCTGGAGAGATTATGTTTTTATCTTCCTTTGAATACCCAGCACTTAGTAGCACATCTGGTTCATAGTAGTAGGCACTTAACAAATGCTTGTTTTAGAGTTGAATTCAAGATCATTAAATATGATCTTTTCATTTAACATGAGAAATTAGAAAGATAAATTAATTTCTTCATATCTTGCTAAATTCCCAAGCATAGTGATAGTTAGGATGATCAATACTGCTAGAATTTAGAGAGTGTACTTCATGGAGGTAGTAGAGTATAATAAATAGAGGGCTGTGCTTGAAGTTAAGAAAATTCGAGTTTGAATCCTGCCTCAGATGCTTACCAGAATAAGATTGAGCTAAGTCATCTGATCTCATTCCTATTTCCAATTATTCATGTTATACAAATCTTAAATAGTGTTGCTTCCTTTCTTTTTGTTTCTTAAAGTCCTTAACTTCCATCTTAGAATCAATACTATGTATTTGTTCCAAGGCAGAAAAGTGGTAAGGACCAGGCAATGGGGGTTAAGCGACTTGCCCAGAGTCACACAGCTAGGAAGTGTAAGAATAAAGAAAATGATTTTTAGAAGGGAGATAGAGAAAGTCTATGTTGTGAGTCTTTCTTCCAGTTCTCCCCTGGGCCCGAATATACACTGAGAGACTTTAAGAGGGTGTCACTCTGAAACTGGGTGACCTGGATGGTCGTGCCACCCCACAGGAATTGGGGGCAAGGATTTCCTATAAGACAAGGTATATGGTTGGTGTGAACCCTGTCCTTATTCAGAATTGGATTGGGGTGCCATGTACCTCATCTTATACGGAAGCCTCGCCCCCAGCTCCTGTGGGGCAGCACGACCATCCAGGTCACCCAGTTTCGGGGTGACACCACCTTAGAATCAGAAGCAGAGAGGAGAAAAGTAAGCCTTATCTTTCAATAGATGGGAATAGTGCTCTGATTTATAGAACTAAAGGATTCCTACTTTTTAAAATGTCTGTTAGAACCTCTTACAGCTATTAATTAATTAATGTCATTTATACAGTACTTTCTTTGAATTGCTTCATTTGATCTTGACAATATGACAAAATAGAGGCTGTTACCTCCATTTTAGAATCCTGTTATCTAAGATTTAGAACTGGAAAGGGCATTAGGGGTCATCAAGTATAACCTCTTTTACATACGAGAAAACTGAGACAAAGGTCACAAAAACTTGACCAAGGTCATAGAGAAAATGAACAGTAAAGCTGGGATTTGAACCTAGGTTCTCTGCTTTCAAATATTAAGCTCCTTCTTTCTACTCTGAGGGATAAAATAACATAGCCATTGTCCCAGTTAGTGGGATCAGTATCACAATCAAAATTCAAACTCAGATCTTATCTATATCCTTGACCTGCAGCATTTCCATATCTTCAATCTGTCTCTGTATCTTTCTAAACCCTTGTAACATTGTTAAACATCATTAGAGCATTACCCACACAACTTTCTCAATATATTAAAAATAATCAGAAATCAAGAATTTTGTACCTCTGCTTACCTAAAGGCACATAATGAGATGGAAGTTAAAAAAAAGTATATATCAGGTTTTCACATAAGACCAAAAACTGAAAGGGCTTCTATCAGTTTTTCCTGAATAAAATACATTTCTCTTCAAAAGATATGTTATTAGTTGTTGTTCTTTGTCCTTCATTTTGGGAGAGGAGCAATGACATTACAAGGTAATATCTTGACTTGTGTATGAAATGGATTTAATCAAGGCAGAGTTGCACATGGGTTAGCCCATCTACCAAGATGATTTATTGAATTGTAGTTGCTGTACCTGCTACATCTTCTTGGAGCCATAGGTGAGAATTGAGTGTCATTTGGACACCAAAGGTGGAAAAGCAACCCTGAAAAAGGCTCAACAAGCCCTCACCCCAGAGCTGCTAGTCCTCCTTGAATACTCATACATTCAAGTTCCATTAGCTAGTGGTTGTAAGAATCACTAAATTTGAACAGACAGTTGGCTTCAATAAAATTCAGGGGTATAACCTTAGGCAAGTCCTTAATCTCCCTGAGCCAAAGTTCATTTATCCTTAAAATGAAGGGATTGGACTAGATGATATCTAAAGTTTCAGCTCAAAATCCTTGATCCAATGACCTCCATGATCCCTCATAAGAAGAGTTGACAGTCCCCCCAGAAATGGGAACAAGAAAGGCAGAATATGAAACCTACTTTCCCCTTTCCTTCATTCTCCAACAGAGTTCAAGACAACTATAGTATCATAACAGAAAAGGAACTCAGAGGCAAATAGGACAGCCAGTCATGGGGCCTGGAGCATATGGGTTACATGAGTTTGTTCACTGTGTAACCCCCTTCTAGAACATATCTTAACATTATTCTTCTACCTGATACTGGTTCAAATATATATACATATATATATACATATATATAATGTAAAAATAATAAATGTCTTTACTCTAAACTTCTAACTTTCTCTTTTACAGGTTCATTAAATAGAACAGAAAAACTGTCTTAATCCATAAAATATGGAGTGACACTGAACTCTTCACCTATGAGAATCTTAGTGATTACATTTTTCCCATTTTATCAATCCTACTCTAAGATATATTTTCCCCACTTTAAAATGCCCATCTGTCATTCTAGGAAGAAGGAGATAAACTCCTGAGTCTTCAGAGTTTCAATTTCCCCCTTACTTATAGGTTATCTTGGGATTGTTGAAGCTTTTGATGTGTCATTACAAAGTTGACTGTGGGATTTTGCCCCCATTTTAATCTTAAACTCCTCAAACAGCTTTATCAGGACAGAGAGATTCTATTAAAATGTTATGAAGGTTGTCAAGATCGTTATCAGATCCTAAGATAATCTGGCAAAAGGAGATGTGAGCTGAAGTTATATTTCAGTGTTTCTGCCTGTTCTTGGCTTAAGAAAACCTTTCAGCTTTGCTTTGGAGTAAACCCTACCAAGATCTATCAAAAAGTCAATGCATTTTTGGTGTGTGTTTTCGTTTGATCTTAAATACAAGTAGTCATCTGCCAGAAAAACCTGCTTCTGATTAACGTGCAGCCATGACATCTTAAACCACGGTCACAAAGGTGAAGTGAATCCATCCTGATCCTAAGGACAGGTAGATATGAATTACAGGAAGATACTCTGGATTCTATACAACCAGATCCGTTTATTCAGCAAAGGTCACTGACTACTCAAATCAACCCTGAATTACTCTTTCAGAACATATGAGGACAGTGCAGTGTTGCCAAGGAATAATGGAAACACTTGAAATTCATCTTGCATACAGAATTTCTGGCTATTTGTGATTATTAAAGATCCCTTGGCATTTTTCATAAGAGATGGCAGGTTTAGCCCTGATGTCTTGTCTAAATTCTATTTTAGCTAATTGCCTTCAGATGACCTGAAATTCACCTTCTTCTTCCATTCATTCTCCTCTGTGTCCTAGGCTGCCATTCAGCATTACTGAACACTTATACAGAAGTTATCTCCTTTTTTTCTTTTCCCACCTGAAGGGCTTGCATTTCAGCCTTGCATGGTGTCATTCTATATTTTTCAGATTTTATAATGTGTTTGGGGACAGCAAAGACTAACACAAATGCACAGGTGAATTTTTATTATAATTATTATTATTATGGTAATAATATATCCTGCAAGCACTTTCTTAATAGAAACTGGAATGCCTCCCCAGGGCTTCCATTCCCTTTCTTCAAAGAAGAGTTTGGAGTTTTTAATCAATGCTGAAAATGAAATATCAACTTTCTGCAGGCTTTGACGTTTGCTTTGACAAAGAAATCCACTACATTCCTCATGATCATTCTCTTCCCTCAACCTTATTCAGAAATGCCAATTAGTTTTCTCCCAAATCCAGCTGTCTGTAGAAACTTGCAAATATCTTGGTTTCCCTGGTGATGTGTATGGATTTCTCTGCATCACACAGGGAGATTAAACAAGGTCTCTAGAGGATTCACACTATCTTTAGCTTTTGGTCAACCCAGAAGAATTTCTCCTGGGAACCCATTAAAAAGCATACACTATTAAAGGCCACCATTCAGCTCCCTGATAAAGAATGAGGGTGGTTACTAGCTCATCTAGCATCTTGCCCTGTAATCTGAATTCTGTCCTACATGAAATGACATTTGTCCTACAGCCTCATCCCTTATTGCTCTCCTGAGATTTCTAAAAGTTCCTGTTTGCCTTTAGCATCTCTTTAGACCAATTTAAAGGCTGACATCATTGCATTTTCTTTTTCTCCCCCTCTCCGACTAATGATCTTCAAAGCCATTTATTTCACTCCACATTTGACATGAAAGGAAAAGCAAGAACTCTTTAAAATACCTGTTGGGCAGGTAATAAAATTTCTGAGTCATTAAATTCACATACATTTTTTGGAAGAGATCACCAAGTCTGAACAGTTACATGGGGTAAAACAATTTAACTGTCTTTAAACAGCTCTGATTGTTGACTAACGGTAGAAAAAAATGCTCCTCAGACATCCTGATTACATTACACAGAGAAACTGTATTAAACACATATTATTTTTGTACACCTAGTTACATTCTAAAATTATGGGACCTTTGATTATTACTTGTAGCCTCGGGTTGACAACAAAATAAAGTTTCTAACTATATTAGACTCCCATTGTGGTGTAGCAGCTGGCTGGTTGTCTTCCACACCACCCCCCCACATGCCTTGAAGCTAGACCTTGGCAACATGAAACTCCCTCTCCCCTAATCTCCTTGGGAACAGAGCCTTCAATCTCCAATCCTCCTCCTCAACCCCCCACCCTGTGACTCATAGTAAGTCATACCAACAGAGTCACACACCCAGACCAATCTTCAAGAATGCAGTAATAGCCAATTACTTTGTTCCAGACAGCTAAAGCAGACGATCCCTAAACTATTTATTAGTTAAGCAGCTATAGACACTTTAAGTAGATAGAAAATCCAGTCTTGTAGTTGGCGTTTATAGATTTCCTTACTCCATCTGAATAACTTTTCGTCCTTCAAGGCTCAGCTTATATACACCTTTCACTCAACTAAAAATGATTTATCTCTATCTCTCTCTCTCTCTTAGCATGGTCTAACACAATTAATTGGACACAGAAAAGAAGAGAAAACTTAAAGAGGACAAAGTAACTGGCTCTGAGTATTTGAAGAATTGTCATATAGAAGAGGGATTAGAACTATTATTCAAAGGTAGTACAGAACAGAAGAAAAACAACTGCTTGAACACATGCATTGATGTGGACATGACTTGGGATGTAGACTCTAAATGACCACACCAATGCAACTATCAATAATATGTAAATAGGTCTTGATTGATGACACCTGAAGAAACCAGTGGACATGTACATTGGCAACTGGGGGGGGGGGGGGTTTTTGGGGAAGGGAGTAAGAACATGAATCATGGAACCATGGAAAAAAAATTTTTTCTAAAAAATAAAATTTTAAAGTGTCTAAAAAAAAACTAAAAACAAAAAAAAAGGTACTACAGGATAGAGAGGTATCATAGCAGCCCCGAACACACCTGAATGCTGACCACACAAAATTAAAATGTAATTGATAGGACAACTAGGTGGCTCAGTGGATAGAGCACCAGACCTGTATTTGGAGGGACCTGAATTGAAATCTGACCTCTGACAGGTCCTTTGTGTGACCCTGGGAAAACCTTAAAATTTACTTAATCCTATTTGCCTAGCTCTTGCCTTTGTTACTAAGACAGAAAGTAATGGTTCAAAAAAATGTAATTGGAAAATATTTAACCAAATAAATAAAAATATAACAAAACATAGCTAATGTTAATATTTGGATTTCAAGTCAGTATTTTCCAAGTGGGATCCATATTTATTATGCAATTAAACTAGTTGCTCCCATTTCAATTTGAGTTTGACATCACCAGCATAGTGAATAGAAAGTTGGTCTAGAACTAGAGAGAACTTGGGTTCAGATTCTTCCCCTTTTATATATTGGCTGTGAGGTTGTGCAAGATACACAGCAAGATACTCTGGGCTCTAAACTATAATTCGTAGAGAAGGTGTTGACCTGCGCTGTTGGAGATAGTTATCCTTGCCAAAGAGTCTACTGGATTATTAAATCATGGGTCCAGTTCATATTCCTATTCTTGGCCTCATCTGGAAAAACTGGGAGCCACAGAAATTGTTAAGAAGCAAATATAGGTTTAAAATAAGGGGGGGGGGGTGGAATTTGCAACAATTATCCCAAATTGACCCCTCACATCATATGCTATGTGTTGTTAAAGATCATCAAAGCAAAGGTAAGCAGCTGATCCACTTATCTGATACAGTGTAGAGATCCTAATTAATAATAGTAACAATAAACTATAATTATAATAGCTAAAATCCGATTGCTAAATTTCGTGTTTGCAAAGAAATGTATTATGTATATGTATATATAGAAATTCCCCCATATCATAATATATATAAATATATACACACACAATTCAAGAATTGAATTACATATAATTCAATTCTTACATTTATATATATATGTATGTATGTATATATATATACGTATATATATATATATAATTCAATTCTTATAACCTTGTGAGTTATGTGCTATTGTTATCTCTGATATAAGGAAACCAAAGCTAGGAAGTCAAGATGTCACAGGACTATTAAGTGCCTGAATCAGGATCTGAGTTCAGATCTTCTGGACTCCATTTTCAGTGTTCTATCTGCCTTTGTAAAAAGCTATAAGTATAGTTTGAACTAGATGGCCTCTGATGTCTGTATAGCACTGAGATTCTATGATTTCCAAAATCTGGGGCCAATTCCTAGCCTTGCCATGTATGTTTTTAGTGTGCCATGTATGTCTTCAGTTGCCTTGTAAATTGAGGTAGCTAATTTAGATGGCTTTTAAAACTATTTCCAACTCTTAGGCTTCCGTTCCTGAGATAATCATGGGGAGAGATGAAATACTACCCTACCATTCAGAGAAGTCTCACATCACTGACAAACTGGATTTTAGAGTTTTGACCAGGATAGCCTAATTTAACGATAGGTGTGAATTTCCAATGTAGTCATGAGCCTTGCAGGATATGATTGTATGTGGTATGGGGGGGGGGAGGTATAGACATCCATTAACTTAAATTAATCTAGGATTAAAGACATCTCCAAGTTAAAGGGCTTGCCCAGGGTCATATAGTTAGTAAGAATCTGAAGCTGGATGTGAACTCATCTTAGCTTTGGCTCAGGGTCTCAATTCATTAAGGACCATGATATGCCAGATTCTTGTGATAGAAAGATAAAAATGAAACATATGTAGGTAGTGTTAAAGATTTCTTGTTCTATCAGAAGAGATGAAATGTAATATGTACAAGAGTAAAGTTTTTTTAAAATATAAAGCAGTTAAAAATAGGCAACGAAGGGCACTAGCAATTAGAGGATTAAGAATGAATTTAGGCATAAAATGGTTCTTATTTTTTAAGAAAAGTTGGGTATTTTGTGAGGGATATGTGAGGACACAGCTCAAGGAAGACAATCATTACAAATGCACTGTATTGGAATATGAAATTCTATGTATGAAAACAGAGAAATGTCTACTTGGACAAGACTGTAGAGTGAAGGAAGGAGTAGGGGATAACATATGATAAGTTAGAGCCATGTTTGAAAGACTCTGAAAGCAAAAGAAAGGAATTAATATTTTCCCAGAGGTATTAGGAGTGATTTGGTTAGATCTGTGTTTAAGGAAAATGACTGACAGCTATTTGGAAGATGCAATGAAGTGAGAAAGGACTTGAAGTAGGGAAGGAA
This sequence comes from Gracilinanus agilis, assembly GCF_016433145.1. Taxonomy (NCBI): domain Eukaryota; kingdom Metazoa; phylum Chordata; class Mammalia; order Didelphimorphia; family Didelphidae; genus Gracilinanus; species Gracilinanus agilis. The sequence continues at coordinate 428,895,514 of NC_058133.1, read as the reverse complement.
CTGCTACAATGGGAAAATCATCACAATCTGTCAGTGATTCCCAAAGTGGGCACCACCACCCCCTGGTGGGTGCTGCAGTGATCCAGGGAGGCGGTGATGGCCACAGGTTTTAACTTTTTTTGTATTCTATTCTGAGTTCAATAGTTTCATAATTTCAAAGTTCAATGTTTCTAATTTACACCTTTCTTTACCATATTTTACAAAAAAGGTAGAAACATTAATACACATATCTTTCCTATTGATTGCTATTAAAATTTTTAAAAAAAATTAATTTCCAGGGGGCACTAAGTAATATTTTTTTCTGGAAAGGGAGAGGTAGGTCAAAAAAGTTTAGGAACCACTGATCTAAGTAAACAGTAATGATGACATGACCTAAGTTTGGAGGTAAAGGAGAAAAGAAAAAATGGACACATGCAAAAGGTATTGAGAAGATAGAAATGGCAAGATTTAGCAACTGGTTGTACACATGGGATAAGGATAAGTATTGAAGGGTCAAGCAAGACAATCAAAGCTATGATTCAAGAGATATTAAGAATGGTAACATACTTGACTGAAGTGAATGGTAATATACTTGAAGAAGAAAGAAAGTTGAGTTTGAGATGTCTCTTTATTTCAGTTTGAACTGCCCAATAGGCATTTGGTGACATGGGACTGGGCTTAGGAAAGAGACCTGAACATACAGAATTGTGAGCAATCTGCATTAATATGATAATTAAATCCATGGGAGCTGATGATATCACTGAGAGGAAGAATGTATATAAAGGAGAGAGGGTCCAGGGAGAAACTTGGAGGACTCTGTGGTTAGAATTTCACAACCAATTTCATCAACAATCTGGCCTTGATCTACCATCTCAGATATTTTTCTCAAAATACTATACTTTCATGTCATTTGTTCCCATTGAATCAGATTACTTTCCATTCCCAAAAGTATATCACATTTTCCTGATCAATGCCTCTGGCAAATCCTGTTCCGTCTATGTACGGTGATTTAACTACCAGGTTCTACTTTTTGAAATCTGATGCATCTTTTAAAGTAGTAACTTAAATATATCTCTATAATGACTTCCCTGATCTATCCGGCCAATCATGGTTTCTCCCTCCTTAACTCCCAAAGCACTTTGTTCCTATTTTCTTATTACTATATTACACCTTGAAATATTGATACTGATTTGCATTTCATGTACATAAATACAGTATAATGGGAAGGGGAAAGAAATACAAAGGAAAAGATTAAACAACAAAACAGCATATGATTAAGTACTGCTGAACTCAGTGAATACAGATGTTAAATACCTCTTGCTTTAGGACAAACCAAACATTGACTTTCTGAGCAGAGGACATTGTATATCTGCCATTTCATATACTCACATTAAACTCTGGTTAGGTACAGAGACAGGAATAGCAACTAATTCTTTGTTTTTGTTGTTATACATTTGCTAAGGAAATGGGCTTATGATTTAAAAACAAACTAATATTCTGTTAATTTTTTATTCTATCAAAGGCCTAATTCAAAGATCTTCTCTACTCAGGAGCTTAATCAACATATTATACCTTTAAATGAAGAAGTAGGCCGACAAGGGAATAAAAAGCAATAAAGATTGAATTCTTAATCCTTCTTATATCACATAGTTTCCCATTCTCTGACTTAAGGTAAAGACTAAGCCTTTGAATTCTGGTGAACTTTTACAAATAAAATATTAATGAAGTTCAAAATGAAAGTTTCCTCTGTAAAACTTTTATAATTACTCTCAATCTTTGACAGTAATGAGTTCTTGAACCAAAAACTAGAAAAAATCATTCCAGATTATGTTCCAAATAATAAGTCTAAGACACTTTATATAGTCAATTATACATTTTGTTTATTTTAGTCAACATTCTATTTACTGACACAAAAAATGATTTGGACTGAGATATCTTAATGTTTTTAATTTTTTAAATCCTATTTTGTGTGATTATTGAAAGCATTTTAACCACGTTATCACACATCAGCAAAAGGTTTGATAGAAAATGCTTTTATTTTGAAATATTAGTTTTCATATTTATGGCTAGAAAAAGAATTTATGAATGAACAAGACATGTAAAATATTGTTAGATGTAAAATAGAAGATTTAAAATATATTAAAGTCAAGAGTTTTTGTACAAAAATAAAACTAATGTCAAGATTAGAAGGAAAGCAATAAGTTGTGGAAAAAAAATTTAAATAGTTTCTTGGATAAAGGTTTCATATCAAAATATATAGAGAATTTTGTCAAATATGTGAGAACATGAGTTATTCTCTAATTGATAAATTGTCAAAGTATATGAACACACGATTTTGAGTAAAGAAATTAAAACTATATAGATAACAATAAGAAAAAATGCTCTAAATCATTATTGTTTAAAGAACACAAATCAAAATACCCCAAACATATCAGATTGGCTAAAATGATAAAGGGCAAAATGCAAATGTTGGAGGAGATATGTAAAAATGGGAACACTGATACATTGTCGGTGGAACTATGGAACTTATCCAGCCATTTTGTAGAGCAATCTGGAATTACACTCAAAAAATTATAAAGATGTGTATATATTTTGACCCAGTGATACTACTATTAGGTTTATGTAATCAAGGAAAAAAGAAAAGAAAATATATGCTATAAAGTAATTTTAGCAAATTTGGGGGGATGGCAAAGAGCTAGAAACTGAAGGGATGTCCATCAATTGGAGAATGGCTGAACAAGTTGTGGAACATGGTTGTAATGGAACACTATTGTGGCATAAGAAATGACTAACATTAGAAATTAGAATTAGAAAAAAACTATAACAAAATTTATTTGGAAGAACAAAAGATCAAGAATATCAAGGGAAATAATGAAAAAAAAAAAGGTGAAGGAAGGTGGCTTAGCAGTACCTGATATTAAGCTATACTATAAAGCAGCAGTCATCAAAATAATATGGTACTGGCTAAGAGATTGAAGGGAGGATCAGTGGAATAGTCTTGGGGTAAGTGACATCAGCAAAAGAGTATATGATAAACCCAAAGAGCCCAACTTTTGGGACAAAAATCCACTATTTGACAAAAACTGCTGGGAAATTTGGAAAACAATATGGGAGGAATTAGGTTTAGGTCAACATCTTACACCCTACACCAAGATAAATTCAGAATGGGTGAAATACTTGAATATAAAGAGGGAAACTATAAATAAGTTAAGTGAACATAGAATAGTATACTTGTCAGATCTCTGGGAAAGGAAAGATTTTAAAACCAAACAAGAGTTAGAGAAAATTACAAAATTTAAAATAAATAATTTTGATTATATTAAATTAAAAAGTTTTTGTACAAAGAAAAACAATGCAACCAAAATCAGAAAGGGAAACAACAAACTGGGAAAAATCTTTATAATGAAAAATTCTGACAGAGGTCTAATTACTCAAATATACAAGGAGCTAAATCAATTGTATAAAAAATCAAGCCATTCCCCAACTGATAAAAGGGCAAGGGTTCGAATAGGCAATTTTCAGATAAAGAAATCAAAACTATCAATAAGCACATGAGAAAGTGTTTTAAATCTCTAATAATTAGAGAAATGCAAATGAAAACAACTCTGAGGTACCACCTCACGCCTAGCAGATTGGCTAAAATGAAAGAAGGGGAGAGTAATGAATGTTGGAGGGGATGTGGCAAAATTGGGACGTTAATGCACTGCTGGTGGAGTTGTGAACTGATCCAACCATTCTAGATGGCAATTTGGAATTATGCCCAAAGAATGATAAAAGAATATCTGCTGTTTGATCCAGCCATACCATTGCTGGGATTGTACCCCAAAGAGATCATAGATAAACAGACTTCTACAAAAATATTTATAGCTACGATCTTTGTGGTGGCAAAAAATTGGAAAGCGAGGGTATGCCCTTCAATTGGGGAATGGTTGAACAAATTGTGGTATATGTTGGTGATCGAATACTTTTGTACTCAAAGGAATAATAAACTGGAGGAATTCCATGTGAACTGGAAAGACCTCCAGGAATTGATGCAGAGAGAAAGGAGCAGAGCCAGAAGAACATTGTACACAGAGATGGATACACTGTGGTAAAATTGAATGTAATGGACATCTGTACTAGCAGCAATGCAATGACCCAAGACAATTCTGAGGTATTTATGGAAAAGAACACTACCCATATTCAGAGGAAGAACTACAGGAGAGGAAATACTGAAGAAAAACACCTGCTTGAACACTTGGTTTGATGAAGACACAATTGGAGATGTAGACCTGAAAGGACCACACCAATGTAACTATCAATAATATGTAAATAAGCCTTGACTAACCACACATGTTAAAACCAGTGGAAATGCGAGTTAGCTATTGGGGGGGGGGAGTTTGAGGGGGAGAAGGGTAAAGTAAAAACATGAATTATATAACCATGGAAATTTTTTCTAAAAATAAAAAATTAACCACAAAAAAGTTTAAAAATTATAGTTAAAAAAAAAAAAGAAATGACTAACAAGATGATCACAAAAAATAATCAAATCTGGAAAGACTTATATGAAGTGATACGAAGTGAAGCGAGCAGAACCAGAAAAAGATTCTAGACAGTAACAATAATAAAGTATGATGATCAACTGTGAATGACTTAACTGTGATCAACAAGGTAAGGATTTGGGCCAACTCCAAGATACTCATGTTGAAAATGGATATCCAGTTATATAAAAAGGAGAGACTGTGTCCAAATACAGATTGTAACATACTTTTCTTCAGTTTATTTTCTCCATTTTTCTCTAATATAAGCAATCTGTTTCTTGTTTTGCAATATAATGAACACTGAAATATGTATTTTATGATAATATATGTGCAAAAGTTATATCATATTGCCTGTCTTCTTTGGAAGGGGTAGGTCTGGGAGGGGAAGGGATAAGAGGGATGGAGAAAACATGGATTGAAAAATGTCAGAAAAATGTAATCTGGAAAACATTAAAATAAAAAAAGAAGCAAGCTCTTGGCAGAGATATGATATAGTAGGGGTCCAGAGTGATACATTTTCAAACATAGTCAATGTATTGATTTGTTTTGTTGGACAAAATTTATTTGTTATATGGGGTGGACTTTCATTTAGATGAGCATTTTTAGGTTAGGTGGAAACTGATACACAGACCAACAAAAAGAGCTTCAATAAAATAGTTTTGAAAATTCACAAAAGAAAACAAAAAATACAAAAGGGGCAAATAAATAATACTTTTATTGGTACTTTGTTAAATTTTACATATTTATATTATATTTCTTAAATAAATATTATACATAAAATTCACATTTTCTCAGAAAAATATTGTTTTTAATTTTGTATTCAAAAGCATATTGATGATTAAGTTCATAATAAAAAATGAAACTAAATTTAAAAAATAGAATTAGGCATTTTAATAAACCACTAAGTAATTAGTGTGCAAATAATTAAAACCATGTGATTTTATCAATTGATGTGGAAATACTTTTGTCAAAATAAAACACTTATTTTAGATTAAAAGTATAGAAACGGATCTAGGTTCCAGGTTGAGATGGCAGCAGAGTAAAAAGCAGCTCTTTACCTCTCCTGACCGAAACATATAGGACTCCTCAAGGGGACATAAAAACAAATCCAGACAAATGGAGGGACCCCACAACAGGGTACAGCATGGAAGGTACGTGGAATTGGGGGATTTCCATGCTATAAAGGGGTGAAACAGCTCTCACTAAATCGCAAGCTGAGCAACCCCCCCCCCACACACACACACAGCACCTACAGTGCCAAAGCCAGCTCAAGAGAAATAAAGCAAGTTTGGGGCACCCATTGAGTCATTGGCAGCTCCAGGGCCTGTTCCTGAGAGCAGCAAGACTTAGGACCCCAAAAAGCTAAAGAACGCACACAGACTCTGTGCGGACACAGAGTGCAGGCACGGGTGGAGGCACGGGTGGAGGCACGGGTGGAGGCGAACACAGGCGCAAGCGAAGGCTCTGAAACCCTGAGTGGGGAACCAGTGCAGACAGGTATACAACTGTGGAAGCAGCTCCCAGAGACTTGTAAAGCAACCACTGGCAGAGGATCAAGCAAGAGGGTCCACCAAGGGGCTTGACCTTGAGAACAACCAGACCTCAGACCTCAGGACCCAAAAGAGGGCAGACAGACCCTGAGCCTGAGGATAAAGCTGAGAAGCTGCTGGGCTAACAATGGCTACCCAGAATCAGGAAGTTCAGAAGAGAAAGATTAACAACAAGAAGAAGAAATTTTTAACGCTCAACAACTTTTACACAGAGAAAATCCAGACAACCGAGGAATCAGAAGAGGAGAACAAACAAGCATCCAGACCCTCCCAAAATAATGAAAACTGGATATAAGCTCTTGAAGAGTCCAAAACTGAGATGACGAGACAGATAGAAAAGATTTGGCAAGAGAAAAGGGAAATAGCTCAAAAGGAAATAAGGCAAGAAAATAACAGTTTAAAAGGCAGAATTTTGCAATTGGAAAGTGAGGCTAAGAAATCAAATGAACTCATAAGCAAATTGAACACCAGAAATGACCAGATTGAAAAGGAAAACCAAAAGATTATAGCTGAAAACCAGTCCCTAAAGGCTAGAATTGAGCAATTAGAAGCTAATGATCTCTCAAGACAACAAGAACAAATAAAACAAAGACAAAAGACTGAAAAAATAGAAGGAAACATGAAATATTTCAATGAAAAGGTGACAGACCAAGAAAACCAGTCTAGAAGAGACAATTTGAGAATCATTGGTCTCCCTGGAAAAGGAGAAATTAATAGAAATTTGGACTACATACTAAAAGAAATTATTCAGCAAAATAGCCCTGAAGTTCTACAACAAGAGGGCAATATAGATATTGAAAGGATCCATATATCACCCTCAAAACTCGACCCAGAAAAGACAACGCCCAGGAATATAATAGCCAAATTCAAGAGCTTCCAAGTAAAAGAAAAATCTTACAAGAAGCCAGAAAGAGACAATTCAAATATCAAGGAGCACCAATCAGGATCACACAGGATCTGGCAACCTCCCCACACTAAAAGACCGCAAGGCTTGGAATATGATATGCAGAAAGGCAAGAGAGCTGGGCCTGCGACCACAAATCAACTACCCAACAAAATTGACTCTTTAAGGGCATAAATAAGATCGAATTATCTGTATTACTAGGTGGAGAAATGCTATGTATAATTCTCTGTAGTGAACTCTATACACTATTATAATATTCACTATTATAGCAAACAGAAGAATAATTCATAGGGAAAGGACAGGATACTAAATGGTCTAAGAAGAGAAGACATGGGGGTTGGGAAAGAGGGGGGGAATAGTAGGGGACATCAAGAAAAATTTGAGTAAATAAGAAAAATAAGATATTCTATTACACACAAAGAGGGCATGGGAAGGGGAGGGGATGAATAATATCATAAGAAGGAGAGGAAGAGAGCATAATCAAAACTTACTCTCAGTGGAATCAACCCGGAGAAGGAAGAGTAGCTTTATTGTCCATCTGGATAAAAAACTCTATCTAACCCTACTGAGAAAGTCAGAAGGGATAAACCAAAGGGAACAGGGGAGTGGGGAGGCCAAAAAAGGGAGGGGAGAAGAAGGGAGAGGGAATTGATTTGGTCTTTAAAAAACAAAAAGAGGAGAACAACAAGGGAGGGGGTAGAAAGGGAAGTCAATCAAGGGAGGGGATAAGGGATACTGGCTCAAAGCAAACCACTGGTTTAAAAGAAAATAGGGTAAGAAGAAGGGGTGTGTCTAGGGGAGGATACAAAAATGTCAGTGAATGCACAACTGATAATTATAACTTTGAATGTCAATGGGATGAACTCACTCATAAAACGGAAGCAAATAGCATAGTGGGTTAGAAACCAAAAACCTACCATAGTTGTCTACAAGAAACACATATGAGGCGGGTGGACATACACAAGTTTAAGTTTCAGGGCTTGAGTAAAATCTTTTGGGCGTCAAATGAGAAAAAGAAGGCAGGAGTGGCTATTATGATTTCTAACAAAGCCAAAGTAAAAATAGATATGATTAAAAAAGACAGGGAAGGTCATTACATCCTAATTAAAGGCAGTATAAACAATGAGGAAATAACACTGCTCAATATATATGCACCAAGTGGCATAGCATCCAAATTCATAAAGGAGAAACTGGCAGAGCTCAAGAAGGAAATAGATAGTAAAACCACACTAGTGGGAGATCTAAATATTCCTCTGTCAGATCTAGATAAATCAAACCAAAAAATAAATAAGAAAGAGGTAAGAGAGGTGAATGAAGTCCTAGAAAAATTAGATTTAATTGATATGTGGAGAAAAATAAATAGGGACAAAAAGGAATACACCTTTTCAGCTGCACATGGTACATTCACAAAGATTGACCATGTAATAGAGCATAGAAACATTGCAAACAAATGCAAAAGAGCAGAAATAATAAATGTAACCTTCTCAGATCATAATGCAATAAAAATAATAATTAGTAAGGGCACCTGGACAGGCAAATCAAAAACTAATTGGAAATTAAATAATATGATTCTCCAAAAACAATTAGTCAAAGAAGAAATCATAGAAACAATCAATAATTTCATTGAAGAGAATGACAATGATGAGACATCCTATCATACTCTGTGGGATGTGGCCAAGTCAGTACTCAGGGGGAAATTTATATCCTTGAATGTATATATTAACAAATTAAGGAGGGCAGAGATTAATGAATTGGGCATGCAACTCAAAAAATTAGAAAGCGAGCAAATTAAAAATCCCCAGATGAAAACTAAGTTAAAATACTAAAAATCAAGGGAGAAATTAATAAAATCGAAAGTAAAAGAACTATTGAATTAATAAATAAGACTAGAAGCTGGTATTTTGAAAAAACAGATAAAATAGACAAAGTACTGGTCAATCTAATAAAAAAAAGGAAAGAAAAAAACCAAATTGACAGTATCAAAGATGAAAAGGGAGACCTCACCTTTAATGAAGGGGAAATTAAGGCAATCATTAAAAACTATTTTGCCCAATTATATGGCAATAAATATAACAATTTAGGAGATATGGATGAATATTTACAAAAATATAAACTGCCTAGATTAACAGCAGAAGAAATAGAATACCTAAATAATCCCATATCAGAAAAAGAAATTGAACAAGCCATCAAAGAACTCCCTAAGAAAAAATCGCCAGGGCCTGATGGATTCACAAGTGAATTCTATCAGACATTCAAAGAGCAACTAATCCCAATATTATACAAATTATTTGATATGATAAGCAAAGGAGTCCTACCAAATTCCTTTTATGACACAAATATGGTACTGATTCCAAAGCCAGGGAGATCAAAAACAGAGAAAGAAAACTACAGACCAATCTCCCTAATGAACATAGATGCAAAAATCTTAAATAGAATACTAGCAAAGAGACTCCAGCAAGTAATTAAGAAGATCATCCTCCATGATCAGGTGGGATTTATACCAGGAATGCAAAGTTGGTTCAACATTAGGAAAACCATCCACATAATTGACCATATCAATAGTCTAACAAACAAAAATCACATGATCATCTCAATAGATGCTGAAAAAGCCTTTGACAAAATACAGCATTCATTCCTATTGAAAACACTGAAAAGTATAGGAATAGAAGGACCTTTCCTAAAAATAATAAACAGTATATACCTAAAACCATCAACAAACATCATATGCAATGGGGATAAATTAGAAGCCTTCCCAATAAGATCAGGAGTAAAACAAGGATACCCATTATCACCTCTATTATTCAACATAGTACTAAAAACACTAGCAGTAGCAATTAGAGAAGAAAAAGAAATTGAAGGTATCAAAATAGGCAATGAGGGGACTAAGCTATCACTCTTTGCAGATGATATGATGGTATACTTAAAAAATCCTAGAGAATCAACTAAGAAGCTTGTAGAAATAATCAACAACTTTAGCAAAGTTGCAGGATACAAAATAAATGCACATAAATCATCAGCATTTCTATATATTTCCAACACATTAGAGCAGCAAGAGGTAGAAAGAGAAACACCATTTAAAATCATCATAGATAATATAAAATACTTAGGAATCTATCTACCAAAACAAACACAGCAATTATATGAAAACAACTACAAATACTTTCCAAACAAATAAAACTGGATCAAAACAACTGGAAAGCCATTGATTGCTCATGGGTAGGACGAGCTAACATAATAAAAATGACCATTCTACCCAAATTAATTTACCTATTTAGCGTCATACCTATCAAACTACCAAAAAACTTATTTACTGAGTTAGAAAAAACTATAACAAATTTCATTTGGAATAACAAAAGATCAAGAATATCAAGGGAAATAATGAAAAAAAATGTGAAGGAAGGGGGCCTAGCAGTTCTAGATATTAAACTATACTATAAAGCAGCAGTCACCAAAACAATATGGTACTGGCTAAGAGACAGAGGGGAGGATCCGTGGAATAGAGTTGGGGTAAATGACATCAGCAAGACAGTGTATGATAAACCCAAAAAGCCCAACTTTTGGGACATGAATCCACTATTTGACAAAAACTGCTGGGAAATTTGGAAAACAATATGGGAGAGATTAGGTTTAGATCAACATCTCACACCCTACACCAAGATAAATTTAGAATGGGTAAATGACTTGAATATAAAGAGGGAAACTATAAATGAGTTAAGTGAACACAGAATAGTACATTTGTCAGATCTCTGGGAAAGGAAAGATTTTAAAACCAAGGAAGAGTTAGAGAAAATTACAAAATGTAAATTAAATGGTTTTGATTATATTAAACTAAAAAGCTTTTGTACAAACAAAAACAATGTAGTCAAAATCAGAAGGGAAACAACAAACTGGGAAAAAATCTTTATAACGAAAAATTCTGACAGTGGTCTAATTACTCAAATATACAAGGAGTTGAATCAATTGTATAAAAAAATCAAGCCATTCCTCAGTTGATAAATGGGCAAGAGACATGAATAGGCAATTTTTAGGTAAAGAAATCAAAACTATCAATAAGCACATGAGAAAGTGTTCTAAATCTCTAATAATTAGAGAAATGCAAATCAAAACAACTCTGAGGTATCACCTCACACCTAGCAGATTGGCTAAAATGAAAGAAGGGGAGAGTAATGAATGCTGGAGGGGATGTGGCAAAATTGGACATTAATGCATTGCTGGTGGAGTTGTGAACTGATCCAAACATTCTGGCTGGCAATTTGGAACCATGCTCAAAGGGCTATAAAACAATGCCTGCCTTTTGATCCAGCCATACCATTGTTGGGTTTGTACCCCAAAGAGATCATAAATAAACAGACTTGTATGAAAATATTTATAGCTGTGCTTTTTGTGGTGGCAAAAAACTGGAAAAGGAGGGTCTACCCTTCAATTGGGGAATGGCTGAACAAATTATGGTATATGCTGTTGATGGAATACTATTGTGCTAAAAGGAATAATAAACTGGTGGAGTTCCAGTTGAACTGGAGAGACCTCCAGGAACTGATACAGAGTGAAAGAAGCAGAGCCAGAAGAACACTGTACACAGAGACTGATATACTATGGTAAAATATAATGCAATGGACTTCTGTACCAGCAGCAATGCAATGACCCAGGACAGCTCTGAGGGATTTATGGTAAAGAACGCTACCCACATTCAGAGGAAGGACTGCAGGAGAGGAAACATATAAGAAAAACAACTGCTTGAATGCATGGGTTGGGGTGGACATGATTGGGGATGTAGACTCGAAACTACCACATCAGTGCAACTATCAACAATTTGGGAATAGGTCTTGATCAATGACACATGTTAAAACCAGTGGAAATGTGTGTCAGCCATGGGTGAGGGGAGTGCGGGGGGTGAAGGGGAAAGTAGGAGCATGAATCATGTAACCATGTTAAAAATGAGTATTAATAAATGTTTAAATTTTTTAAAAAAGTATAGAAACGTTTGGTTTCAAAGAGTCTTTCCTTAATATAATCAAAATTATATATCTAAAGCTAATAGCTAGCATTATCTTCAATGGAAAAACACTGGAAAATTTCCAGGAAAATTCAGAGAAAAAGCAAAGATGCTATTATTTCCCATTATTATTTTACCTATGGTTAGAAATACTCTAAAGAAATGAAAAAAATAAACTTCATCAAAGAGAAAGCAAAATTATCCCTATCCAAAGACTATATGATAGTTTACTTAAAAGGGTACAAAGAATCAGTAAAGAAACTGAGATGACTAATAGCTTTAACAAAGTAACAGAATATAAAATACTTTCTCAGACACCATCAGCTTTTCTATGTAGTGCTAACAAAACCCAGAAGGAAGAGGCAAAAAGAAATCCCATTCAACATAACTGAAAAATGCAGAAATTTCCTGGATGCAAACTTATCAAGATTTATACAAGATCAACATAACTACATCAATAACTAAAAAACACTCAAAATTTTTTAATGGAGAGTGATTTCTCAAAGTTATGCTAACAACAAAAATGATATAATTGATCTTAATTTATAGTATAGTACTATTCCAGCAAAACAGTAGGGACTACTTTATGAACTAAATAAAATAATATCAAAACTCATTTGACTCAAACTATTCAAAGTATTTCAAGAGAAATAATAAAAAATAAAACATAAGAGAAGGGAATCTAACTTTACCAGATATCAGATATAAGCCATAAAATAGTAAAAAACATAAATATTTAGTATTTGTCAAAAATAGGGATCAGTGAAAGAGATTAGACAATATCCAGGTGTTTGCAAACAAAAGCAACAACTTAACATTCAATAAACCCAAAGACAAAATAAAGATAAAAATTTTAAGGAAGATAAAATAGATTTGATAGAAAATAAGTTTACTTCAGGATCCCAATATATTTTACAATAATCTCCAAATAAATATGTGATCTTATTACCAAAAATTGTCTTTAAACAGTCAAATAGATCCATGATCTGATCAATTTTGAAATCCACACTGAAGATAACAAACCTCCAAGCATTCTCATCCTTTGTAATGCTTGTCATGTCCACCCATTGAGGAACCCAGGTTATCCACCCATTATTTTCTCTCAGACTACCAGAAGAGGCCACTGGCTGTCTACCTTTAGTTCTTTGCCTTTATCATATGATAGATTCATATTCTCTACATATTATACAATTTCTCGATTTTTAAAAAAAATTCTGTTTATTTAAAAATTCCTTATTGGTTATATATTGAACCCTATTCAAACCCACTAGTCTTCTTTCCATTTTCTTATGTATGAAATTAATTTTGATTTTTTTAAAGCTGCCATAGCCTATGTTTTCCATCCAGCAAAAAAAAAAATAAAAATATATTTTTTTAAATATAGGCCTTTGCTTTCATGGAAAACTTGAGGCCATGAAAGGAAATTTGCAATTCCCTAAAGGCAATCTAAATGACTATTCTCATATGCAAAGTTGGATCCAACTCACTTCATATCTACATACTGATGGGCAAACTCTGTACATTTCCCATTTAAATACATGCTGTACTTTGGACAATAAATATTCTTCATCCACTTGGTTTTTCCTGTAATGGTGGTTAGGTTAAACTTTTCTGAGGAATAACACATCTGTTTCAGGAGGATTTGTAGTATTTTGCAGTCAGCACAGTGTCTTCTGCAAACAGGAGCATACTGAGAACCTCACAATTCATAGAAAATCCTTCTCAAATTTTGATTCAATGCTGTATCTCCTCCAACAAAGTGGTAAACACCTTTGATGAGTATATAACTGATTTTATGCAGTCTGATATTAATGATCAAAGGTTCATTGAATATGTTTATTTCTGACTTTTTAAAGGACTCATTATTTTATATGTAGATAAGAAATATGTTATTGAAAAAGAGACTTTAAGATGATGTTTTGGGTTCCCCAATTAAGTGGTTTTTTATAAACAATAAAAAAGTACAATATGATCTTATGTACTATACTTCTTTCAGCCATTTCTCAGATTATAAATATATGGTTCATTGTAGCACATTATTTTCCATATTTACCCTTCATTAAAAATGCCTTCAGTTTGTATATAAATGACACACAACAATTTTGAATAAATCAAAAAGTAGGCCAAAAGATAAGTAATTATTGATATTCTTTTGACATTTTTTTGTCTTCCCTTTACTTTCATATTTGGATGCCCTTAGCCTAACTTCACTTGGCTTCATATCTTGCCATACACTTTAAAAAACTGCTTTATTTTCATTATGAAGTTGTCAAACCAGCAAACATGAACATTTCCCTACATAAAGAATAGAAAGAGAATGCTACATATGAAACCATGAATCTTCCACTACATATAGTATAGGCTTTTTTCCATGTTTAATATATTTCTAACACTACCTTGTTTGTTAGCATTTCAATCTGATTATCTTTCTGCCCTCTTTGGTTTATTTTTCACTGATTCATTGATGCTATTTTTTAAATTTTTTTGTATCACAGTCTACACTCATCTCCAACTCCACAACCCCTCCCCACCCTGACCACAATAAAAGTCTTCAATTGAAACAATTCCATATGTTGGATCATGTCTGGAAATGCATGCCTTTTTCTTTACATCTCTCTGACAGGATGTAGAAAGCATGATCCATTAGTCCCCTATAATCCTGAATGATCATTATTTTGATCATAGTTCTGAAATCTTGTGTAACTTTTTCCCTTTATACTGTTTTAGTCGTTGCAAATTGTGCTCCTGGTTCTGCTGACTTTGCTCCATATTAGTTCATACAAGTCTTCCTGGGTTACTTGGAAACTATTTCACTTGTAATTTCTCATAGAGCAATAATATTCCATTACAGATTTCCTATTTTATATTTTCAGCCATTCTCTAATTATATATTTCTCCAAGTTCCCACAACTTTTGTTTCCTTTTATTTGCTATAAAGATACACAGTGATAAATTGATATGTATATGGACCTCTACTGTTACAAGAGTTTTCTAACACATTGATTATTGGTATAGTATGATAATACCAATAAATTTGTTCTGTGTGGACAGGCTGGTGGTGTGATTATTTGAGAAAAATGGCTTCTCAAAGAAGCCTGTGAATTTTGGCTCAGCCATTTGTATAAAAAATATATTTTTATTATACGTAAAAAAAAAAGTAATGAAAGGGATAGTAAAAGGAAACAAGTAGAAAAAAATTCTTATAATATATGTCCCTAATTAATAAGTCTTACTCTAACCACCCAAAATCTGATCTGCAAAGTCTTCTTTTTCCCCAGAGTTGAGGCTATTTTCTTTTCCTATTTTATCTAAATCCACCAAAACCTTACTCTATCTACCCTAATCTAAATTATATACAAGAAAAATAAGTTAGGTCTCTCTCTTCCTTGCTGTATAGATAAACAAACAGCTTTGAATCTCCACATCCTCTCTCCACTCACAGAGCAAACTTGCTGGGGCTTGCATTGATGTTTCACCCAACAATCTCTTTCACTTGTCAGGTCTTTTATATGAATCTTTAGATGTGAAAAACACTGAGATTTTCCAATCTCTCTGAGCAGCTCTTAGGATCTCCTTTCAGAACAGGGTCAGCCCAAAGAGTGAAAGTCAGTTGGGTAACTGTCTCTCAAAGCACTCTGGGAAAATTCTTTCTTACCCATAAATTCATCTGAGATTCCATTCAGATTTTAAAGAAACCTAATTTATAAATATCCCTTATGCATCTATCAATAACTTATGATATTTAACTATATTTCCTAATGAACTCAATTAATAATTTTCTGCACCAGTGATAGGCAAAATTTTTAAAGAGCTGGCCAAAGGAAAGGAAATGCTCATCTGTCATTCTGTTTCTAAAGCAACTCTTTCAAAGTTTAATTGTATTGTATCCTATTCATTATATTCATCAGATTAGGAATAATGTCCTGTAGTGGATAGAACCCATAGGCCATAGTTTGCCCATCTCTTCTCTATACTACTATTTTCTTTGATCTCTATGATTTCTCAAAGTTAGTGACTATATTAAAGGGTACACATGTTTAAGTAATTTTTAAGGTATAATTCCAAATTATTTTACAGAATGTTTGGATCAACCTACAATACTACCAGTAATGTATTAGACTTCCTCAAAGCTTCTTTAACTGTCATTTTATAATTTTTTCTTCTTTGAGAATGTCATGGATTCAAAGTAGGATCTCAGATTGGTTTTCAACTTTTTAAAATAAATTTCTCTTTATATTCATTTTTTTAACTTTTATTTTTTATTTTTTTTAAACCCTTAACTTCTGTGTATTGGTTCCTAGGTGGAAGAGTGGTAAGGGCGGGCAATGGGGGTCAAGTGACTTGCCCAGGGTCACACAGCTGGAAAGTGTCTGAGGCCATATTTGAACCCAGGACCTCCTGTCTCTAGGTCTGACTCTCAATCCACTGAGCTACCCAGCTGCCCCTATATTCATTTTTAAATTATGTATTTCTTAATTCTCTCCCTTCTTTCTACCCCCTCACTCATCTAGAAAGCAAGAAATGTGATATCAATTATATTTATAAAATCATGTAAAAATATATTTCCAGATGAGCTATAATGCAAGAGAAATAAAGAAAAAGAAAGTAAAAAAAATTCTTCAATCTACACTCAGATTTCAGCAGTTCTCTCTGTGGAGATGACTAGTATTTGTCATCATGAGTGCCTTGGAATTATCGTGGATCACTGTATTGAGCAGAGTAACTAAATTTTGTGGTGGGTGAAAGAAGAATTAAGTGAGGGTAACAAAAAAATTTGAGCCACTAAACATTTTGATTTATTAAGCACCCTTTCTCAAATTAGGGTTAAATCCTGAATACAGGGAAAGGCTTTCTACTCATTAAAAACAAATAATCAAATAAGGGCAAATAATTAAAAGGAAATGATGCAGACTTTTTTAGTTGGAATGGGGAGAGAAAAAATAGGTAAAATTTCCTGAATTAAGCAAAAGAGGTATTCTACTCCCTGCAAATGTCTGTAGACAATGAAAGGAACATGGAAACAATAACTAATTGATCAGGATGGGGCCAGTTTTCAGTTAAGACATATGAGTTGCTTGAGATGTACAGTTGTGAGAATACTTCCTGCATTAATCTTTGGATCTGACCTTGTTTTTGGTCACTGTAACCTAGGTCATTAGTTAAGGAACTCTAAACAGCAAGTAGAGGTGATCCATTTTTGAAGCCACACGTAGATAGGTTCAAACAATGCAGTAAGATTTTTTCTCCCAATTCCCACAACTGAATACATTTAATTCACAGTACAGAAATTGGACTAGACACAGCATTGAATAGAAAGAAATGATGGAGAATTGAGTCAGAAGATGGAATAAATGGGCTTTGCTACATCCCCATGATTGCTGACCCAATCCCTTCAACTCCTTTATCTTTCACAGTTGATTATCCTTACAGTTTTTTTCTATTACTGTGTACAATGTTTTCCTGGTTATAATAGCTTTGTTTTTCATCAGTTCATATAAGTCCTTAGAAATTTTATTTTAAACTATCCTGCTCATCATTTCTTATAGCATAATAATACAGTATTCAATCATAATCATATACCACAACTTGTTCAGCCATTCCTCAATTGATAGGCATCCCCTTAATTTCTAATTCTTTGCCATCACAAAAGAAAGCTGTTACAAATATTTTTATAAGTCTTTTCCTCTTTAATTTCTTTGGGATACAACACTAGTAATGATATTTCTGGATCAAAGGCCACACTCAATTTTATAGCCCTTTGACAATATTCTAAATTATTCTCCAGAATGGTTGAACCAGTTCACAATTCCACCATAGAGCATTAGTGTCCCTAATTTTCTACATCCCTTTCAGCATGTCTTTTTCCTTTTCTATTATTAACCAATCTGATAGATGAAATAGTGTACATCAGAGTTGTTTTAATTTGCATTTCTCTAATCAATAGTGATTAAGAAATTTTTATATGTTTATAATTAGTTTTGACTTCTTCTGAAAACTTCCTGTTCATATCCTCTGACCATTTATCAATTGGGGAATGCCTTATGTTTTTATAAATTTGACTCATTTCCTTATATATTTGAGAAATGAAGCCTTTATCAGAGAAACTTGCTATAAAAATATTTTCTCACTCTTCTGCCTTTCTTCTGATCTTGGCTACATTGATTTTTTTTTGTGTGTCTGTAAAACATTTAAAATTTCATTACTATGATTAATAAATGTTAATAATTAATTTTGTTACTTATTATTTTATGTCACATGATATAGAATCTTCTAATATTGAACATTAATTATAATATAAATAAATGATATTGATAATGAAATAATATTAATCAAAATTATCCATTTTATCTCTTGTGATCTTCTCTCTCTCATTTGGTCATAAACTCTTCTCTTATTCATAGATCTAGCAGGTAAAATTTTTCCTGTTCCCCAATTGCTTTTGATATCACCCTTTTATATCTAAATTATGTACCCATTTTGACCTTATGTTGGTATATATTATGTAATATTGGTCTATATCTAACTTCTGCCAAATGCTTTTCAGTTTTCCCAGTAATTTTTGTCAGATAGTGAGTTCTTGTCCCCCAAAACTTGGATCTTTAAGTTTATCAAATACTAGAATACTATGGCCATTTACTACTATGTATTATGTTTTGTTTTTTTACCAGTGATTCTCCACTCTATTTCTTACCCAGTACCAGAATATTTTCATGATTACTCTTTTTAAAATTATTTTATTATTTTTTTTATAAAACCCTTACCAATACTGTGTAATGGCTCCAAGGCAGAAGAGTGGTAAGGATAGGCAAGAAGGGGTCAAGTGACTTGCCCAGGGTCACATGGATGGGAGGTGGCTTCATGATTACTCTTCATTAAGATATTTAGAAATCTGGTACTGCTAGGATTCCTTCCTTCACATAGTTTTCCTTGATTCCCTTGATATTCTGGATATTTTGTTCTTCCAAATGAATTTTATTATTTTTTCTAATTCATCAAATAATTCTTTGGTAGTTTGAGCAAAAAAATCTTTGGTAGATTTCATTCGGTTCTAACCCTGAATTAGTAAATGAATTCAGGTAGAATTGTTACTTTGTTATATTGGCTCAGTCTACCCATGAGCTATTAGTGTTCTCCTTTTGTTTAGATTTGTCTATTTTTGTTTGAAAAGTATTTTATAATTGTGTTTACATATTTCTGGCAGCTAAAGGATGAAGTGGATAGAGTGCCATGTCTGTAGTTTGAAAGACCTGAATTCAAATCTGGTTTGAGACACTTACTAGCTATATGACCCCAGGAAAATTATTTAATTCAGTTTTCCTCAGCCTCTTCATTTGTAAAATAAGCTAGAGAAGGAAATAGCAAACCACTCTGATATCTTTGCCAAGAAACTTTTTTCCCTCCACAAAAAAAAGGGCTTCACTTCAAGGGTTAGATATGACTGAAAATGACAAAAACAACATCAACAAATTTCTGAATTTCTTTTAGCAGCTTAACTCATAAATATTTTATAATATCTGCAGTTATTTTCAATGAAATTTTCCTTCATTCTCTTCCTGATTGACTTTGCTGGTAATAAAAATAGAAAAGATGCAGACTTTTGTGGGTTTATTTCTTCCAGTAACTTTGCTAATGTTGTTCATTGTTTCAACTATTTCTTTTGACTATTTTTCCAATTCAGGTTATTTTAATTTGCATTTTTCTTATTGTGGATAATTTGGAGAGTGTTTTCATATGGCTATTAAGCTGTCTTTATTTTTCCCAAGAGTTGTTTGTACATATTTTGTGATTATTCATCGATTGCAAAAATAGCACTTGTTTTTATAATTGGATCAAATACCTATCTAGTCTAAATATCAGATGTTCATCAGAGAAATTTACTGCAAATATTTGTCAGTTAACCATTTCCCTTCTGACTCCTTTAATTTTGTGCAAAAACTTTTCATTTCATTAACTAAAACTGTCCATTTTAACTTTTATGGTCTTCTTTATCTCCTTCTTGGTCAAGAAATGAAATTTCATCAACAATCACATGAAAACTTATCCAAATCCTTAATTATAATAAAAATCCAAATTGAACCAACACTTAGATATCACCTCACAACCTTCAAATTGGCAAAAATAATTGTGTCAATGTCAAAGAGATTGAGGGAAGATAAGCATATTATTATACTTGTGAAGAAAATATAAATTCATCCAAAGAATTATGGAAATCAAATAAGGTATTTTTAAAGAAAAGTTACTACATTTATCTCACTCTTTTAATCCAGTAATCCCAGTTTTTGGATTGATCTTTCTTGGAGTACAATAACAAAATTTACCACTATTCACATTAACAAAATGCTAAAAATAGATTAAATATTCATTGGTTTATTGTTGAACAAGCTTAAGTATGTGATTTTAAAGGAATATTAGGTTTTTGGAAATTATGAATGTGGACAATTCAGAAAAATAAGGGGAGTTGAGGCAGACGGGGGAAAAGTGAGATAAAAACCAATACACTATGACTACAGTATTGTAAATGAAGGCTATAATACTAAATGATGAAATGCTTACCTCATCTTCATTGGTCAAGCTCCATTCTAGATGACTCATTTTAAAACATACTTTCGTAAGAAATGGTATACTGTCAAGCCAGAAAATTGAATATACTGTCACCTCTTCTATCTTTTATTGGACTAGTCTCCTGATTGGTATATCTGAATCCACTTCTACACACTCTAAGCCATGTAGCTATAAAATTGATAATGCTAAAGTAAAAATCTGATCTCTCCCCAATTCAATGGGATCTAAGTGGCTCTCTTCCTCATAATTTAATATAATCTCCTTGATTCATAATACAAAGTTCTTCAGCCTAGCACTAGCTCATTTTTTAGAGGTTCATTTCCCACTGCTGTTCCTCACAAATGCTACAAGTCCAAAATACTGACCTTTCATTTCTCCAAACATAACAGTCCATCTCCTGCCTTCTTTGCAAAGGTTGTTTATTATATGTAGAATTCTGACACTCCTCTGCTCACCTTCCCTATTTTACTTTTATCTCTGATAAGGTTATGCTGAAGAGGCTTTTGCTGTCCTCACCCTTCCTTGGTGGGGAAGGGGGGGAAGCCCATTTTGTGTTTGCATGTATTTAATTATAATTGCTGTAGGTATCCTAATTCAGAAGTTCTTAACTTTTCATGGATCTTTTTGTCAGTTTGGTGAAGCCTATAGGCCCATTTTCAGAGTTACATTTTTAAATGAATATAATAGAATGCACAAGATTATGAAGGAAACCAGCTATAGTCCAATGCAGTTTTCAAAATATCTTTTTTTTAAGTTTAAAAACCTCAGGTTGTGAACCTCTTTCCTAATGAAATATAAGTTCCTTGAGGGGAGCTTCTTTATCACTTCTGTATTTATATCTCTTGCACTTAACACTCTGACTGGCTTATAATAGTCACTTAATTGATTAATTGACTCATGTAGTTTATCTTGGTCTGGTGACAAATTAATCAAGGGCAGCTAGGTGCTTTCTTACCATTACCCTACTTTTTATGTGTATCAACTCCCTGTTAGGCAATTTTTCTGCCCTTTCCAATCTGTCATTATCCTTAACAAAGATGACTCTGAAATAAGAATTAGGCAGATTTTCTTCTATTTATTGTCAGTTATCACTGTCTTTTCTACCCTAAGGAGCTGTCGTATCCCTCCTTTGATGCTTTTTCCCCCTCAATAAAGCTGTTTTGTTTTTTTTAATAACCATTTTATGACCTTTAGCTTTCATGTCCAGCCTTTTGTTCATTCTTAGGTTTAACACACAAGGCACTATCCACATAGGACTTTGCATGCTTTGGTATTCACCTTCCATCATCTGCCCTTGCCTCTATCTTCTGTCTTCAATAATTTAGTTACTGATTTCCCTGCACATCCATATTAGTCCCTTTAGAGAAAACCCCTTTTTTCTTCTGTAACAACAGTCAGAGTCACTGTGGACTTGGACAGCCAGTACTTGATCCATCTTTCTTTATCCTCCTTGATTGGAAGAGGATGAGCTGAATCCTTCCCAGAGATACCTCTTTTTTTTTTTCAGTAAACCACTTTCTTCTTCATCTTCTTCTACCTCAATCCTCACTCGGATTTTAACTTTGTTACAATAATTAATATAGCCAAGGGCAATTAAACCCTCTAATCTACATGGTCTCTTTCCTTGCTGTTTTGATGTATTTATAAAAGCTAAAAAGTTATCAATAAAATCATAATAACGTAAAGCCCTCAGCTAACATTCATACAGCAATTTGGATTTCTACTCTAAGTTTTTATATATCACCAGATAACATCTGGCCTTACCTCAGAGCTTTAGAGACAGCAAACCTCTTGGGATCCACTAAATGCACTATGCAATTTTCCAAGAGGAATGAATACACTATGATTTCCTCCCCATAATGAATTCATGGGCCATTTCAATGTCTATTGTCTGTGCCTATCCAAGTTGTGCGTAGTGATGGACCAATTTGATATACTGTCCATCTAATTGCAAGTTATAATATGGACACTATACATTTTTAATTCATTGTGGTTTCCATCTTAGGTTGAATATGCTAATCCCTTTTGAACAAACAGCTTTTTTTGACAGGACCCTGTTACATATACAGGGCTTATATAATAAGTACAGCTCTTTTAGAAGAAAAAATATTTGAAGAACCTTACCAATTATAGGAAATATCTCTTTATTTGATTCTACACAAAAAGCTCCTCATGATTCCAGTGAATGCTTAGGCCAGGAAACACCAATTTATAGCTGGCTTAATATTGATATTGAAAGAATTATTGGGCAAAGTATATGTGTGTATGTATGTGTGTGTGTGCTTGTGTGTGTGTGTGTGTGTGCTTTTCCATGTCCTCCAGCTCATTTTATAGATGAGCAAACTGAGGCAAACAAGATTAAGAGACTTTCCTAGACTTAAACAGTTAGTATGTGTTTGAGGCCAGATTTGAACTCATGAGGAAGAGTCTTCTTGATTCCAAGCATAATGCTTTATCTGCTGAACCACTTGGATTTTTGAAACAGAGCTCTTAATTTATCTAAAATACTTTTATGGAAGATTCCTGGGGGAGCCAAAATGAAGGAGTAACTAGGGTAGCAGTTTGCTGTTTCACCACGAAAATCCTCTCCAACCAAGAGTAAACTATTGCCACAAAATGAATATAGGAGTGAAAGAGCCAACAGAGACTGAAGGAAACAACCTTCAAAAAAAACCCAAAAGGTAGGCAGAGATCATCTGAGGAACTGAGGTGAGAGGAGAACAGAGTTAACAGGAGGCATAGTAGCAAGGGAAGAGCAAACCACACCCCTCACCATCCCACACATCTGCTCTCACAGGTTCTGAACTTAAGTCTAGTCTAAGTCAGTCCCTGAGATCCTGCCAGGCACTTAGTGGTCCAAGCCAACTCACACCCCTTGAAATTGTGAACCTGTGGAGAATTCAGAAGTCCGAGCCCAAGACAATCTTGGCTAAGGGGGGGCTGCTCCCATAAGGCTCAGAGCAAAGCCAAGAATCCCAGTCTTGGCTTGGAGTGAGGTCACAGTTCTCAGAGGGAGCCTCCCTGGGATCTTTTTGGCCAAATCTAAGGGTGGAGCTCCAGGATAGGGCAATCTAGGGTGTGCCTGATTGAATCAAGAACACCTTGAGACAAAAAAAAAATTGAACCTAAGCCTGGGGCTAGAATCTGATCAGCACCTGATCTGATCAAGTTCAGACTGAAAGCAGAAGCTTACACCTAAGCCTGAGGAAAGTTTTTAAGCTACCAGCATCTCTAAGGTCAATTGAATCAGGACTGGTTGGGATTCTCAGAGCTTTCAGCCCTCAGACCAGGGGT
The DNA here is from genome assembly GCF_016433145.1 of Gracilinanus agilis. Classification (NCBI taxonomy): domain Eukaryota; kingdom Metazoa; phylum Chordata; class Mammalia; order Didelphimorphia; family Didelphidae; genus Gracilinanus; species Gracilinanus agilis. The sequence continues at coordinate 428,871,712 of NC_058133.1, read as the reverse complement.
CAGCAAGGTACAGCTCTTGAGCCATATCTGGCTCTTTTGAGGGCCAGATATGGCTTTTTCTGCAGGAGCCATAAAGTCAATTTTTTTCAGGCGCTGTTACAGGAGTGAGCACTGTTACAGGAGAGAGCGCAGTGTGAGCACTGTACGGCTCTCATGAAATTACATTTTAAAAAATGTGGCGTTTGTGGCTCTTAGGGCCAAAAAGGTTGTCGACCCCTGCCTCAGACCATCAGATAAACTAGTAACAACTCAGAAAATAAGCTAAAAATAACATCAAGGAAGGAATAAAGTTTAATAGTGTAGCCCAAATTCCTAGAAAACAGAACCTACCTATAATTAGAGAAAATGAGCAAACAATCAAAAAAGCACCTAACTCTAAAAGACTTTTTATAGAGACAATGAGCAAGGTATAGACACAGAAGGGGACAGTGGAAGCAAAAGAAACACACCCAAAGTCCAAAAGAAAAATATGGATTGGATGCAGATTCTGGAAGAGTTCAAAAAAGACTTCAAAAATCAATTATTAGAGGTAGAGGAAAAGTGGGGAAGAGAAACAAAAGTGATACAAGAAGAAATGGGTCAATTGAAAAAGGAGAACCAAAAACTGACAGAAGAAAACCAGGTCTTAAAAATCAGAATTGACCATATAGAAACTAATGATTTCATGAGAAATCAAGAAACAATAAAGAAGAATCAAAGAAATGAAAAAACAGAGGGAAACCTGAAATATCTTATTGAAAAAATGACTGACCTAGAAAATAGATCTAGGAGAGACAATCTAAGAATTATTGGATTACCTGAAAGCCATGATGAAGAAAAATCTGTGGACATCATATTACAAGAAATTATCAAAGATAACTGTCCAGAGATCCTTGAATAAGAAAATAAAATTGAAATTGAAAGAATTCACACATAACCTCCATAAAGAAATCTTCAACTGACAACTTCCATTAATGTAATAGCCAAATTTCAGAACCAACAAGTCAATGAAAAATATTTAAACAGCCAGAAGGAAAGCATTCAAATACCATAAAGTTACAATAGGATCACTCAGGACCTAGTGGCTTCTACATTAAGGGATTGGAAGGCATGGGATATGATATTAAGAAACATGAAAGAATTGGGTTTACAACCCAGAGTATACTCTTTCAGAGGGAAATATGGTCATTCAATAAGATAGAATATTTCCAGGCATTCCTGAGGAATAAGCCAGATATAAACAAAAAATGTGAAGGCCAAATACAAAACACAGAGAAGCTCAGAAAGGTAAATAAGAAAGAGAAAATTTAAGGGACTCATTAAGGTAAAAATGTCTATGTGTCTACATGGAAAGAGGATTTCTATAATTCTCAAAAATTACTCTCAGTAGTAGATAAGATAGAAGGAATTTACTCAGAAAGAGGGTGGAAAAGTAAGCTGATTCTGATAACATGATGTATATGATGATATATGATGATATGATATATATATATAAATGTGATGATATGGAATGATAAGTATATATGATATGTTACATATGCATATAAATGACAGGTAAAAAATAAATCAGGGGACAGCTGGGTGGCTCAGTGGATTGAGAGCCAGACCTAGAGATGGGAAGTCCTGGGTTCAAATCTAGCCTCAGATACTTCCCAGCTGTGTGACCCTGGGCAAGTCACTTGACCCCCCAGTGCCTAGCCCTTACCACTGGGGGCAGCTGGGTAGCTCAGTGGACTGAGAGCCAGGCCTAGAGATGGGAGGTCCTAGGTTCAAATCCGGCCTCAGACACTTCCCAGCTGTGTGACCCTGGGTAAGTCACTTGACCCCCATTGCCTACCCTTACCACTCTTCCACCTATAAGTCAATAAACAGAAGTTAAGGGTTTAAAAAAAATAAATCAATGTTGAAAGAGAGGATTTCACTGAGAGAAAATGGAAGGGAGACATAGAATGGGGTATATTATATAACATAAAGAGGCAAGAAAAATCAATACAGAGAGGGGAAGATAAGGATGGTAATGGACAATGATTAAACTTTACTTTTTTTGTAACTGGCTCAGAGAGGGAAAAATTAATATACTCAATGGAGCATAGAATTTTATCTTGCCATACAGAGAAGTAGAAGGGGAACAAGACAGGGTGGGTGGGGGGTAATTGAAGGGAGAGGGAACTGGGAAGGGGACAAAAAGTAAAATAGGGGTGAGGACGAATAGAGTGAAAAGGAATAGAACATGATCCAAGGGGTATAATACAATAGAGGGCAATACACAGTTAGTAATCAATAACACTTAATGTGAATGAGATGAACTCACCCATTAAATGGAAGTGGATAGCAGAGTGGATTAAAAACCAGAATCCTACTATATTTTGTTTCCAAGAAACACATTTCAGACAGGGTGACACACACAGATTCAAGGTTAAAGGCTGGAGCAGAACTTATTATATATCATCTAAAGTTAAAAAAAAAAAAAAAAAGCAAGAGTAATAATCATGATTCCAGAGAAAGCCAAAGTAAAATTCATTTGATAAAAAGAGATGAAGAAGGAAATTACATTTTGCGAAAAAATACTATAAACAATGAAGTGATATCATTACTAAACATTTATGTACCAAAAGGTATAGCATCTAGATTTCTAAAGAAAAAATGGAAGGAGCTCAAGGAGGAAATAGATAGTAAGACCATACTAGTGGGGGATCTTAACCTTCCCCTTTCATAATTAGACAAATCAAACCAAAAAATAACTAAGAAAGAAGTAAGTGAAGTAAATGAAATGCTAGAAAAAATAGAGTTAATAGATATCTGGAGAAAACTGAACAGGGATAAAAAGGAATATACCTTCTTCTCAGCAGTACTTGTACAAATACAAAGATAGACCATGTACTAGGACATAGAAATATTGCAAACAAATGCAGAAACACAGAAATAATAAGTGCAACTTTTACAGATCATAACGCAATAAAAATTATAATTAACAAGGGTCCATTTTTGACAAATTTGAAGTTAATTGAAAACTAAATAATCTAACACTTCCAAAACAGGTGAGTAAAAGCAGAAATCATAGAGACAATTACAGACTTCATTAAAGAGAATGACAATGAGGAGAAATCATATCAAAACCTATGAGATACAGTCAAAGCAGTACTCAGGGGAAAATTTATATCTCTGAATACCTATAGGAACAAAATCAAGAGGGAGGAAATCAATGAATTAGGCTTGCAACTGAAAAAATTAGAAAAAGAACCATTTAAAAATCCCCAGATAAAAACTAAATTGGAAATCCCAAAACTTAAAGGAGAAATTAATCATATTGAAAGTAAAAGAACTATTCAACTAATAAATAAGACTAGGAGCTTACACTTTGAAAAAACAAATAAAATAAAGTATTAGTCAATCTAATAAAAAAAGAGAAGAAAATCAAATTAACAGTATCCAAGATGAAAAGAGCAATTTCACCTTGAATGAAGAGGAAATTAAGGCAATTATTAAGAACTACTTTGCTCAATTATATGGCAATAAGTATGACAATCTAGGTGAAATCAATGATTATTTACAAAAATATAAATTGTCTAGATTAACAAAAGAGGAAATAGAATAATTAAACAATTCCATCTCAGAAAAAAGAAATTGAACAAGCTATCAAGGAACTTCCTAAGAAAAAATCCCCAGCTAGAGATGGATTCAAAGTTCCATCAATCATTTAAAGAACAACTAATTCAAATACTATACAAATTATTTGACAAAATTATCAAATAAGGGGTTTTACCAAATTGCTTTTATAACACAAATGTGGTACTGATACCAAAGCCAGGCAGACCAAAAACTGAGAAAGAAAACTGCAGACAAATCTCCTTAATGAATATAGCTGCAAAAATCTTAAACAGAATACTAGCAAAATTACTCCAGCAAGTGATCACAAGGATTATTCACAATAATCAGGTGGGATTTATACCAGGAATGCAAGGATGGTTTAATATTAGGAAAATCATCTACATTATTGACCATATCAATAATCAAACCAACAGAAATCACATGATTATCTCAATAGATGCAGAAAAAGCCTTTGACAAAATACAACACCCATTCCTATTGAAAACACTGGAAAGCATAGGAGTAGAAGGGTCATTCCTCAAAATAATAAATAGTATATATTTAAAACCATCAGCAATGGGGCTAAATTAGAAGCATTCCCAAAAAGATCAGGAGTGAAACAAGGATTCCTGTTATCACCTCTTTAATTCAATATTGTACTAGAAACACTAGCAGTAGCAATTAGGGAAGAAAAAGAAATTGAAGGGATTAAAGTAGGCAATGAGGAAACTAAACTATCACTCTTTGCAGATATGATGGTATACTTAACAAACCCCAGAAAATCAACTAAAAAGTTAGTGAAAATAATTAAGAACTTTAGTAAAGTTGCAGGATACAAAATAAACCCACATAAATCATCAGCATTTTAACATATTTCCATCAAAACTCAGCAGCAGGAATTAGAAGGAGAAACTCTATTTAAAATCACTCTAGAAAATATAAAATATTTAGGAATATGTCTGCCAAGAAAAACACAGGAATTATTTGAACACAACTACAAAACACTTCATACAATTAAAACTAGATCTAAACAATTGGAAAAACATTAATTGCTCCTGGGTAGGACAAGCTAATATAATAAAAATGGCAGTCCTACCCAGAATAATCTACTTATTCAGTGTTATACCTATAAAACTACCAAAAAACTTTTTTATAGAATTAGAAAAAATCATAAAGTTCATCTAGAAGAACAAAAGACCAAGAATATCAAAGGGAAAAAAATTTTAAAAATGTGAAGGATGGGAGCCTAGTAGTACCATATCTTAAACTGTACTATAAAGTAGTGGTCATGAAAACAATATGGTACTAAGAGACAGAAGGATGGATCCATGGAATAGACTAGGGGTAAATGATCTCAGTTAGCTAGGGTTCAATAAACTCAAAGAACTCAGCTTTTGGGACAAGAATTCACTATTTGACAAAAACTGCTGGGATAATTGGAAAACAGTATCGGGGAATTAGATTTAGATCAATATCTTATACACAATAAATTCAAAATGGGTAAATGACTTAAATATAAAGAATGAAATCACTAATAAATTAGGTGAACATAGATTAGTATAACTGTCAGACTTCCAGGAATTGATACAGAGTGAAAGGAGTAGAACCAGGAGAGCATTGTACACAGAGACAGATACACTGTGGCACAATTGAATGTAATGGACTTTTCTACTAGCAGCAATGCAATGACCCAGGACATTCCAAGGGAACTTGAGGGAAAGAACACTATCCACATCCAGAGAAATAACTGTGGAATCAAAAATGTGTTAGAAAAATATATGATCGATCATGTAGTGCGATGGGGATATGATAAGGGTTTTGATGTTAAAGGATCACTACTGCAAATATGAATAACAGAAATAGATTTTGAACAATGATACTTGTATAACCAAGTGGAACTGAATTTGGGAGTGGAGAGGGAAAAGCGGGGAGGTAAAGGTAATCATGAATCATGTACCCAAGGAAAAATATGCTAAATAAAAATTTAAAAGTAAAATAAAATGCGTTTATGAAATCAACCAAACATAATAAAAGACTTACCTCAGATTCTCTACACATTTATATAGACATGTACCACAGTAATTTAACTAGGGAGATCAAATTTACTTTACAAAATAGCCTCCCTTTTTCATCAATAATACTCTTGACTATGATATTATCAACAATTCTCATAAAATGATAAAGAAGTAATATAAATTTAAAATGTTGCTGTCTTCTCACTATTTTTGGTAAAAATTGTATCTGAGAATTACATATTTTTATTCTTTAGCATCCTCTCTCTTTTTTAAAGATAACTTAAAAATCAGTTACCTAGTGTTTTTTTTACTATGTTCACTCAAGCACTGATTTAGTCCCTCTCTCCCTTCCCCCCTCCCTCCTTAAATCAATTTCTCCTCTTAGAATCCCATATATCCCGTCACTTATATTTTAGTGTATATGAAACTTCAGATCAAGGCAACCCCCAACAGAAGTAACTAGACACTACTAGTGAAAAAATGCCCTAATGGAGAAGTTGTAGGTGGTGAAACTTTTAACTTTGCACCCTTCAGTTTTTCCTGGGGTGATTCCTGTCTCTCTCTCTTCCTCCCCAAAATATATATGACATACATGCACACATACACACACATCTTGCTTAAAGAGTCCCAATTAAAATGAATTATACTATGGAAATCATTAAAAATAAAACAAAAATATATGAAATCACATTTCCATCTCTAAAAAGTAGCTAACTGAGCCCTAAAAAACTGAAGACTGAACAATTAAAGTAAACCTGTCCTCCACTTGGGGTAGAACTGCTTCCTCTCTTTCCATCAATATTATCTCCATTTCTGTCTGTCAAGAATAAGAAAGGGGAAAGAATACCTTTTCAAGTTCATCTGAGAACCAATTAACACCTGACATCAAAGTAATAAATCACATCAGAGAGTTTATTGACAACCAGGGAAAATAACCTTTCCAATGACTCATGGCATGACCTTTCACTCCAAAGAGTGTAAGAGAAGTTCAAGCCTAGCTATTCAGAGATATCAGACTCCCCATTCATGACACATTCTAGGCTAACGTTAAGGAGAGTCAAGCACTGAATTGAAAGGGCATACATAGCTGAAAATACAATTATTCATGATTAAGTATCATCTAACATTTCATGCATACAGTCTATTTTAATATGCATATTTTAAGTCCAATTGAACTGACTTTCCCTTTTCAAGGGTTCATTATTACTATCTCCTTTTCCACAGGGGGTAAAGAAAAAAAAAAGCAAATGTTCCATAATGTATCATATGTTGAAATGACAGGGAGAAAATGCTGTTCTATCACTACAGCAAATTCCGTTAAATGTCAAAAGAATTTAAAGCCTTGTTGTTGCAAATCTCAAGCTCAGAATGTTATGAGTATTTAGATCTTTGGCAGCTTTAATATCATATGAATGTGGAAATCCTTCAGAAATCTCTGTTTGGTCTTAGAACAGAACATGATTACTAGTTTGTTTAAAGAGAAGTTCATAATGATAAATGGGATTGGAGAAACAAGGGAAAGAGGTGAAATTGTTTATATTTTTAAAAATAACTGTTTTATTTAAATTTTTTTCTGTTTTCACTAGATACAAGAGCCTCCATTTCCCATATTATAGGGACAACTAGGTAACATGACGAATAGAGGACTAGACCTGGAATTAAGGAAGACCTGAATTCAAATTTGATCTTAATTGCTTACCAGCTATGTAACCCTAGGAAAGTCACAACATCTGTCTGCCTTGGTTTTCTCATTTATAAGATGAAGATAATTATAGCACCTACTTCCCAGGGTGTTTGTGTGGATGGGGAAATATTTATAAAGACGCCTTTTCTAGTCTTCTTACTCTTAGTGCGTTCCCTCTGAAACTACTTCCAGTTTTTCCTTTATTATTATTTTATTTGTATATACTTGTTAGTTTGTTGATGCTTCCATTAGGCTGTGAGTTTCAGAGTAAAGATTGTTTTTTGCCTCTCTTTGCATACCTAGCACTTAACACAGTTCCTGATTTTTTTTGTCATTTCAGTAGTGGCCAACTTTTTGTGACTCCACTTAGAGTTTTCTTCATAAAGATGCAGGAGAAGTTTATAATTTCCTTCTCCAGCTCATTTTGCAGATGAAGAAACTGATGCAATATTAAATGATTTGTCCAGGATCAGAGCTGGTAAGTGTCCTGCACTTACCCTGAACAATCTAATTAGAAAGAAGATTATAATATCAGAAAACCTGAGTTCAAATTCTGTTTCCACCATTCAGCCACTACCTGACTTTAAACAAATTACTTGGTTTCTTTGAACTTATTTCTTCTTAAATTCTAAAAATTTATGGAAAAGTCAATTATTAAATAAGAAAGTAGATGAACAGAAGCATTGAGTCACTTGAGAGGGATAGTATAAAAGTGTGCTTGACTTAAGTGGTGAACATATGCCAAGGCTAACCAGCAGATGAGAGCTGGGATAAAACTCAGGTCAGTCTCATCAAGCCCTCTTCTCATTCCACTGTCCTTGACATGCAACAATTTTGGATGACATCCACCCAAATTCTTTGACTGGGCTTATCTCCTGGGTATCCAAGCAGCTATCTCACTGATAATATATTTAGCTGAGTAGCAACAAAGACTTTGATGAAAGAAATTCTTGTCGCCAAACAGTCTTAATATTAACAACACACACTGAAGCTACAAAATCTGATCATTTCTGCATGGTAGTTTTAATGTGATTTCTTGGTATTTAAAATTCATGCTATTAATAAAAATGCCGTCCTCTCAAATGATAAAGTCAGAATAATAAATCACATTTTTCCACAAATAAATTAAATAATTCCTGCTATCCATAATGGATAATTGTGATCCAATGGTAGCAAAGTCTATTTTATGATTTAGTCAAAGGAGAAAAAAATGATATTGTTCAATTCCATTTGAAAAATATTTATTAAAATCTTTACTATGTCCAGAGTACTGAGCTAAGAAGTCAGGGAGACACAAAATATAGAGAGACTACAGTGCAGCTTTTACGGAGTTTATAATTAAACTAAAGAAAAAAAAGGACAAATACTCATATGAATCCAGTTCTATAGTATTCCAGTTGACTGATCATCCTATTAGTGTAGGTATTCCCTGCATTCCAAGATAGAGATCATAGCCTGTCCATGCCTTCTCATGTGACTTCTTTCCACTTCCCATAAGTCTGCCACAGATGGTTTGTAAAACATGCTTGTGTAGACATCTTCCATTCTCTTTACATTGTGAGAGTGCCAGTGGAGCTTGTGGGTCAAGCTTGTGGGATCAATCATTCTTGTTGCATGATAGCTGAAGAAGAAAAGTTGGGGAAAGCAGCTGGAAAACCTTTTTGCAACCTGTCCTCAATTTACCTTTTCAATCTTTGGAACATTACTACTTTCCATGCAAATATATTGTTGTTTGTCTTTTGTTTACAAGAAAGGATCAATGGCATCATGGGATAAGGTCTTGACTTATGCATGAATTAGATTTAAGTGAGGCAGAGCCACACAAAGTCATCAGCCTCACTCTTTTTTCCAGTTATTAAGTTCCACTGGCAAGACAAAAGTTCAAACAACTAATGATGCCTCAAGATACAGTGAATGACCTTAGAGTTTTGGTTGTTTGACCAAAGTCTAAGTTCTCCATAATGCCTGTTTCAGCTGCCATTCAAGGACATTGGAATGAATCTTTCTCATTTCACACTTTCTGTATACTCCAGCAGAGCTGGCTTTCTTGCTGTTCCTCATTCCCAGCACTTTAGGTTTTCCCCCTCTATGATTTAAAATATATATATTTATTTATGTTTTGAATGTTTTTTCCAGATTATCTGTCAATACAATTTACAATAGTCATTTATTTTCTCACATTTTGTGATCCATGTTTTCTCCTTCCCACTCCTCCTCCCTCCCCAAGACAGCAGGTAATGTGGTATAGGTTGTGCATGTTGTTATATGATACATATTTACATATTATTTTGCTATAGAGCACACATATTCATGGAGATAATCAAGTGAAGAATAACAAGCTTCAATCTGCATTCAGACTTTACCAATTCCTCCCATAGCAGTGGATAGCCTTTTTTAATCATGAGCCCTTGAAGTTGTCCTGGATGCTTACATTGCTGATAATAGTTAAACCATTTGCAGTTGATCGTTGTACTTTATTTCTGTTACTATGTACAACATTCTCCTGGTTCTGCTCACTTCACTTTGAATCAGTTCATGTAAGTCTTTCCAGGGTTGTTTTTTTTTTTTGGGGGGGGAGGAATTTTGTTCATCATTTTTTATGGCACAATAGTATTCCATCACCATCATATACCACAACTTGTTCAAACATTCCCCAACTGATGGTTAATACTTCAGTTTCTAGTTCTTTGCCACCACAAAAAGAGTTGCTATAAATATTTTTTGTATAATTAGGTTTTTTCCTTCATTTCTGGGCTCTTTGGGATACAGACCTAGCAGTGGTATTACTTAGTCAAAGGGTATATATACACAGTTTGATGAACCTTTCAGTGTGATTGCAGATTGCTCTCCAAAATGGCTATATCATTTCTCAGCTCCACCAACAGTATATTAATGTCCTAATTTTTCCACATTCTCTCCAACATTTATTATTTTCCTTTTTTGTCACTTTAGCCATTCTGATAGGTGTAAAGGGATATCTTAGAATTGTTTTGATTTACATTTCTCTGATTAATAGTGATTTGGAGTATTTTTTCATATGACTAAAGATAGTTTTAATTTCTTCATATAAGAATTGCCTGTCCCTCCACGCTTTTAAATTTGTTGTAATCTATATCCTTAGAATTCCTTTCTTCTCTTCATCTTTAGAATTTCTAGTTTCCTTTGAGGGTTAGCTTAAGCATCATTTTCTATGAGACCTTTTCTATTGTTTCCAGTTGCTACTGTCTTCCCCTCCAAATCATGTTGTAACATACTTGTATTTTGCATATATTTAATATATCTACATATAAGCATCTCTTTCCTGCTATGTAAACTTTTTGAAAGTAGGGATTGTTTTCCTTTTGCCTTTGTATTCCAAGTGCTTATTTTAGAACCTAGAATATCAAAGATACCAAGTAGATGTTTGGTGATTGATTAATAAAGAGGAGCTTCAATTTGGAGATGATCCAGTTTTAAGGGACTTGGAAGATAGAATCTCAAAGTATGTGATAGAAAATAAGATTCTAAAACTTTGAGGAAAAAATACTGGACCTCGCTATTAATAGATAGTATTTTTATAATTCTAAATTTTGCAAAACATTGTATGTGACATTTCATTTTATCCTCACAACAACTCTATGAGATTGGTGTTATAATTATCCCATTTTTACAGATGAAGAAATTGAGGCTGATAAAGGGTTTTTGTCGTTGTTTTGATTTTCAAATTTAAATCCAAATCTTCTTGACTCCAACTTGAGCACAGTACTATTTAGTTACAAAAAAAATACAAAGGATAATGATCACTACCAACAATATTCTAACTTTCACAAGATATAGATATTTCTATTTAGAAGAATAATTTGAATATTACTAGAAAACAAGCAGTCTTTTGAAAGTGGTATTCCACAATTCATTGTATCTTTAACATCACATAACTGAAAAGTACAGAGAATACAAGATTCTTCTCTTCTTATTTTGGAGGGACTACTAAAAAGAACTAAAAATAAATAACGCAAAATTTTTCCCCTTAAGGTGGTTTCTCTTTCAATAACCTGTCTCCAAAGGCTACAGCAAACATATTCAAGATTCCTTGAAAACTGTACAACAGAGAACAGAGCTCAGAGCAAAAAGGGCCAGACCTAAAAACAGGAAGTCATGGGTTCAAATTAACCTCAGACATTTTCTAGCTGGGTGATTCCGGGCAAGTCACTTAACCCCAATTGCCTAGCCCTTGCTACTTTACTGTTTTGGGACCAATACTTAGTACTGATTCTAAAAAAGGAAGATAGGAATAAAAAAAAACTAGTACAACAGAGATAACTGTGTTCAACTCCCTCCTAAATGCTATGAATAAGCAAGGCATAAAGTAGGGGGTTTGCCAAAGAGGTTCAACACTTTTATTGTCTAAAGGAGAGTTCAAATTGAGGAGATACACCCTATAGATAATGAAGTCTTTCCGAGGCTTGTGTTCACAAATGATGTTGCACTGGATGTAAATAATTACAATATGAAAAAAATTACCTACAATGAACATTTCAAGTACTATATGTGAGGTCCAAAAGGAAGAACAATCTTAGCAGACTGGTAATAGTCCTAATAACTGACATTTATGGAGCACCTTAAAATTAGCAAAGGACATTCCAATTATTAATTCTTCTGATTCTCAGAACAGTTAACGGTTGTGCTATTTTTATCCCCATTATACAGATCCAGAAACTGAGGCACACAAGGGGTTAAATGATTTATCTAAGATTACACATCCTGTAAGTGTTTCAGGTAGAATTTGAACACAGGTCTCCTTGATTCCCAAGTTCAATCCTTTGATTCCCCTGTATTATGAAGACTTTCTAGTGGAGGCAGGATTTGAGCTGGAGCATTTAATTATGCAGAATTTTTAAATACTTTATATCATATTATGTGTATGTTGTATTTATTTTCTAATATTTCTTATACATCAGGCATAGAAGTGGCTTAGAAGATCTAGTGTTAGGCATGGATTCAGGAGCACCTGAGTTTAAATTCAACCTCAGACATTTACCAGCTGCATGGCCCTGGGTAAGTCACTTAATCTCCGTTTATCTCAGTTTCCCCCTCTATAAAATGGAAATAATAACAGCATCTATGTCCCAAGGTTGTTGTGAAGATCCAAATAAATTATTTACAAAGATCTTAGCATAGTGCTTGTCACATAGTAGGCATAATCTAAATGCTAGCTATGATTAGTTTTATTTTTGTTTTATTACTAAAACTAGATAATAAGATAGTAATTACAAGAATGAGAATTATGTTTTCTATTTCTTTGTATCTCTCCTTTGTACCTCCCTCCCTAACCACGCTGAATATTCCCTTTATAGAAAGAATCGAGTCTTCTTTATAGAACCCCTTTCCAGCATCTGCCTCCCAAAGTGACACAAATTTCCTATAGTAGCATTTTCCACAAAGTGAATATATCCCACCACCTAATGTTTAGCCTTTGCCTTCAAGCAAAGACTAATGGAAATAGACATGTCCTATCTCCTAGTCAGCAGCCAGTAGCTCCCATCTTCCTGGGTCCAGAGAGGATGAGTGGGGTAAGAGTTCTAAGTCAAGGGCAGTGATTCCCAAAGTGGGCACTACCTCCCCCTGGTGGGTGCTGCAGTGATCCAGGGAGTCAGTGATGGCCACAGGTGCATTTATCTTTCCTATTAATTGCCATTAAAATTTTTAAAAAATTAATTTCCAGGGGGCTAAGTAATATTTTTTCTGGAAAGAGGGCGGTAGGCTAAAAAGTTTGGGAACCACTGGCCAAGGGCATGAATGATCACAGCTGCCATAGGTTATTAAAAACAAGCTAAAAGCTTCTGCAAAGTATCTTAAGGTTTACAAGTGTTTTCATAAAAATAGCTAATATTTAATGTCGACAAAGCACTTAACAAATGTACTTCCATTTTCTCCTCATCATAAGCCCTGGGAGGCAGGTATATTATTATCCCTATTTTACAGACGAGGCACATACCTAGTGTCTGAGGGTATTTGAACTCGGAACTCTCTTCCTGTGGGTCAGTGTTCTCATCACTGATGCTTTTTCTCCCCCCAAAAAACAACCACATAAAATAGATATGGCAGGAATATATTCTCTACATTCTAAGGATGAGGAAACAGACAGAGGCATCACTGGACTTGCTGATGGCTACATTATTGAGAAGGATTGAGGCTGGCATTCCAAAACTTATCTCCACATTCTTTCCTGTATAGAAGAGCAAAGCCTAGGGATGCTCAGAATACTATTAGACCAGTCTCTAGCCTCCAGGAAACAAAGCATTTTCTATCTCTTTGCAGGTTTCAGCCAGGACTAATGATGCATTTGGTTTAGAAGCTAGTTCTCCTAAAACACACATGCTCGACCTCCAGAAGTTCCCTGAAAAGAAAGGGGATGCCCTAGCAGAGGGAGGGAAGCTGCTCGTAGCCATAACAACACTGTCCCTGTTCCAGGTGGTACAGATTGTAGGTATGCCAAGAAGGTAGTAACTGAAACTTGAAAAGCGGGTGATTTGTATTAGGAGAAAACAGTTCACTGGCAGCAGCTAAGAGCTAAAGGATTCAAATATGCTTTTGTCTAATGGAGGAATTAATATAAACTACATATATAGAATTTAACACACACATACTTGCACATACAGAGTTTAATTAGGAATATTTTCAACTGGGGAAAAAGTCAGAGGGGATTAGGATAGAACCTAGTAAGGTATACTGTGGAATATCACTCACCTTTAGTGGTCAGACTGGCCTGGGGCACTGCCTCTCCCCACCATTTCTCCATCCTAAGCTTGCTGGGCTTTTTCCAGCTGAAAGTAATCCTAGTATTAGCTGACCCCTCACATGAATTGGAAGGTGGTGTAGGAGACAAGCCATGCAAAGGGAGAAATCACTGTGATGGAAGCCCAAGTGGTTTAGGACAACTCAATCATGGGTTGAAACAGCCTAGTGAGGTGAGAAAAGTGAAAAACAAACAGCCACCATGAGGGAGTTCCTACCACAAGGACACCATGGAGAAAGGTAAAGGGTGTGGGGGAAACATACTCATTTTGCTCATTTTCCTCCCATCAGAACCCTGGACTCTGCCCTTGGGTCACCTGGCCCTAATAGATAAGATTTCCCCCTATATTTCATGACCCCAGACCTTAAAACCACTCCTCCCTGTGAACCATCTCATACTATTTCCCCAAAATCCTTTTATGTTTTCTTCCTCCATTAGTGTACACATTCCTAAAGGCCAGATCTATTTTGCTGGCTTATATTTGTATCTTCAGCACTTAAAACAACGCCCAGCACAGAGTAAACATTTAATAAATGCATTATCTGTCTGCCTGTGGTAGCTCTGAATACATATCAGTATACACCCAAATGCACGTATGAAGAGACAAAATGGAAAAAAAAAATTATTCAGACCTTGGTGCTCACTACATTCAGTTTGTTGATTGTATATGAGTTCCTGGAACTTCATTTTGACTTATATGTTTACTTATATGTCCCTTTCCCTCACAGAAACTTGGATTTTTCTCCTTCATTTGCTCCTGTCTCCCTTTTCACCATTAACATTCTGCTCCAAGCCAATGTTTTCCCAGAAAGGCATGGAGGTAGGAGAGAGGCTTTCTCCTTGAGAGGCACCTTTGTGGTGGATTGTACTATCAAAGAGACTCAAATGCTATCTGCTCTGCTAACGGGCTGCCTCTCGTAAGGCAAAGGTCTCTGTTCTTTAAGAGTTCACATTCTCTAATTTCCAAATTTCTAGCTGTCTAGGCTGGTCTGTTTTTCCTCTGGGACTAGTTCCACAGAGGATTCAATCACATCTCTGAAGGTATGTCCCCACCTCAGATAGAGAAATTCCTATTTTGAGAATGTTAAGGAGTTTGACATGCTACCTTCAGGTTATTTTGAGCTGTGAGGACTTGGGGATTTTTTTTAAGTCAGAGAACAGTACAGGATAAAAAAACTGCCAAGCCCCAGTCAGCTGCAACTGCACATAGTAAGCATGCACTCCATAGTTTAATGCTATAGTCCTGATTAAAAATAGATTTTAATTCGCCAGTGGGTTTTAAACTAAGACTGTGCACCTGTGTTTTCCCATTTCCTTTGGTGAACCCTGTCACCCAAGCTGCCAACATGCTCTTCAGCTAAGTTGATGTCTCTACCTGTGCTCATCTAGATCTCTGTGCTCAGACTTGGAGGAAGACTTCAGGGGCATCATCTACGAAGAGTAGTTTTTGTGGTCATTAGAAGGTGTCTTGACATGAATTTTTGAGCTGCTTGTTAAAAGCATCTTAGTGGGGGGAGGAGGGGAAAATAAATGTCATAAAAACTGAGTTCCAGAGGAATAGATGACAGTATTACTATTTTTTTCTTTCCTTTCTTTCTTTCCCTTTAAAAAAAAATTGGCAGAGGGAAGCCTCAGTGGTGCTCTGGCTAATAGGGAAAGGCATTCCAACCCCACCCAGCACTCAAACACTGGATTCTTTATGCTAAAATTAGAACACAGCTCTGGTATTTCTGCCCATTTTGCCTCGTGCTCTAGTTTTCTCCTTTAGATCCTGGGTGTGTCTTTGGAAGTTTATAGTAGCAAGCGGTCTAACACTAAAAACACTTGACTGGTTTTATTGGCCATAGTCTATCTATGACTCTAGAAGAATGGTTTCAGCTGTAATTCATTACCAGTTTAGTTTCCTCCAAAGTCCTCTCCTAGAATGTAAGCTCCCAGAGGGCAAGAACTAATTTTTTTGTGCCCCCTGACCATGGCTGAGATGACCAAGTTGCTGGAGTTACAGGGAGGGAGCATACAGAAAGGTGAAGATGAAGCAGGTGAATGGCTGGTGCAGAAGGGACTCTGAAAGGCTAAAAAAAAAAGAGTGAACTGAGAGGGGCTACAAGGAGTATCAATAAAGGGAATTGGGCATGGTAGCCTGAAAAGAAAAGATAGGAGGGGCAATTAGGGATGGAAAAAGGAATGTGATATCTGTTTTCAAGTATTTGAAGGACCACCACGTAGATGATGGATTAGACTTGTTTTACTTGGCCTCAGGAACAATGGTAGTAGAAAGGAGACCACACTGGTTTTGATATTGGGAAAAATTTCCTATTATGCATTCTCCAGAGGTAAAGTTTTCCCCTCCTGGGAAGTTTTTGAGCAAAGACTTGATGGCCAATTGTCTGGTTGTTATAGCAGGGATTCCCTTTATGTTTGTGCTGGACTAGATGGACACAGCTTCCTTGGAACTCTTAAATTCCATGATTCTGGGCTGGAGATGCAATTTCACGTACATAGTAAATATTTTATAAATACTGTTTTGATGAATGATGAATAAATTGTGAGTCAGAGAAACTGGACTCGTGAAAAAGCCTGTGTAACAGACAGATAAATGATTTTTGTTTTGTTTTTCCTCTCTTGGCTCCATGGTATCATTACCCTTCTTCCATATTTCCCTTGGGTTCAGATGTATGAACTCCCACATATCCTTCTAATCAAAGCCCCCTGACTTGCTGAGAAGACCAAGTTGCTAGAGCTGCAGGGAGAGAGCATATGGGAAGAAGGAAATGCTGTAAGTGAACAGCTGGTGCTGGGGGAATAAAGAAAGGCAGGAGGCTTATATGCATGTAATCAGTGAATAAAGGAAGAATTGGATCTACCTGTCTATAAAGAATTGCTTCTCCTCATCCATCCCCAACTTTCTTCTTTTTTAACATCTATCACCTTGTTTTGACACCTCTTCCCTTTTCAAGCTGATCTCAATATTAATTTTTAATCATACTCCCCCAAGTACATTAACTGAAAGAAATAATATCAGAGAGAGACCTGCTCTGTGATTTGCCCTAGCCTTTAGCCCCAAATCCACCTTGCTGCTGGGAGTGAAACAGCTAGAAGTGTTCCTTTGCTCCTAGGCGTGCAGCAACAGCAGCTTACATGTCATCCTCTTACCCCATTCATTATGGTACTTCTCTTTGTTACTCAGAAGAGTGCAAAGCTGAAAGGTGAAGAGCCTGCTGATTAGGAGATTGTGAAGATAGGGTAGGTAGGTGGGTCAAGAGGAAGAAGACTCTCTCTACTCTGTGTTCCAGAAAGATATATTCTGTGGTATAGAATTCCATTAAATGTTGACTTCCTAGATATTTGGACTCCCTGAGATGAGACACTGTATGTTTTAAATGACTTTCTTTCTATTGTACAGCAGCACATCATTCCTTGTATATCACTTAGAATAATAATTAAGTACCTAGTATGTGTATGACTCATATCAAATGTTCATATTTTAAAGAATCGGTAGTTCCTATCAATTCTCAGTCATCTAACTTCTTTATAGAATAATCTTGGATAATTAATGTGCGTTCTCTATGTCACTACTTAACAAATAAAATGGAAATGGGAGTGAAAACTCAGATACTCATGAATAAGGAATATAAATTACTGCTTTTAAACTATTTCTACTCAAGTTAAAACCATAATGTTCTGGCCAAAACAAAATCAACAACCAAGCACAGCAATCCCATCCAAAAATAATATTAATAATAATCAAGACTATTCCTTTAATAAAATTGGTCTGTATCATCCAAAAGAAGGGAAATGAAGAGATATGAATGGAATCTATTCACCACCACTACTTAGGAAAGACTTTATGCTTGAGAAAAAAATCCGTGGAACAACCCTTGGGTCTAGAAATAGTACATCCTCTTTCTGAAAGAGTAATTATAATTATTTAACATTGTTTAGCTGCAAACAAAATAATAACAAATGTATAGCATATTATGGGTAAGTATTTTCATATATATTATCCCATTTGTTCTCAAAAAGCAGGAGAAATATGCAGAACAGTTATCTATGACTCTCATTTTCCAGATGGGGAAACCTATATCCAAAAAGGTTGACCCACCCAAGGGTATCTAGTGCTTCTAAATTTAAGTCTAGTGCTCTTTCCATTACATATACTTCCAATTACTTTTCCACTAGTAGAGGTAGCCTGGTACAATACAAATGACATGGGCTTTGGAGTCAGAGAACCAGAGATCCAATCCTATCTCTAATAATACTAATGTGACCTTGGAAAGTCATTTTAACTCTCTAGCTCTAAGTTTCCTCATCTGTAAAATAAGACAGTTAGACCCAATGGCCTCTGAAGTTCCATAACAGCAGTGGTGATAGATTTGGGTCAGTAATGCTCACCTTTACCTTGTCCCCTTTCTCCCTGCCCCCATGGCTGCATGCATTTCCAGACTGACCCCTCCAAGGTTAAAAGAACAGTCCGTGTCCAGGGAATAGAGTCCATAAAACAGGCAGCCAAGAAATACCTGGAGGTGTACTTAAAGCTAAGCCTCATGTTGTCAACAAGCTTCACTTGAACTGAAATGACTCTAGATCAGCTGCTCCACCTTGCAATTTCTCACATTGCATGATGAGGATCACCTGAGTAATAACCTAAACTAGGAGTCAAGAGCCTATAAGATCTCCACTGCTTGTTCAGTAAGCATTGTTTAGATTCAAAATAAAGTCTGGAAACTAGATAACTGCCTCCTCGCTGTCTTTCCTCTGCATCTGTTCCAAATGCCCCAGATAAAGAGATTGTGCACATAGCTCCCAAGAGTGCCCTTGTTGTGGATGGAAAAAGAGGTGTTCCTGGCACACCACAGATCCAAATTCCCACTCTTATCCTCAGTTCTTCATGAAGAAGTCCTCGGGAAAAGATTAGCTTTTTCAAGTGTGATCCTGATAATGCTTAGGCCTGGGAAAGTAGAGAATGCTTAATCTTAGGGAAGAGGAGGATAAGAATGGTAGAGAAGACAGGAAGAGAGAAAGGTAAGGAGGAGGGAAGGAAGGAATAAAGGAAGGAAGGGAAGAAGGAAGGAAGAAAGGAAAGAAAGAAGGAAATGAAGGAAGGAAGGAACAAAAGAAGGAAGGAAAGAAGGAAGGAAAGGAGAGGTGAGGGACAAAGCAAAAAGGAAGGAGGTAAGGAAAACAAACAGAAAGGATGAAAAAGAAAGGAGAGAAGAAAGGGGAGCTGGGGAGTGGCTCTAGCAAGAAGCAGCAGGGCTGTCAAAAATTTCAAAGTAAAGGAAAAGAGAGAATAAACAAGATCCTGAAATGCCTTGTTTCATAAAATGCTGTACTAACAAGCTGAAAGCCAGCGTTTTGAAGATCACTCATCTAAATACCTCCCAGGATGTCTTCTCTGATTAAGGATTTGTGAGGGTTATTGAGTTTTGAATTAAATGCACTTTAATAAAACAGTGGAATGTTCTTATCTGATTGCACCTGTATTGATTGTGTTAAAGAGGTCTATCCTCAGATTGGGGTCAATGATTTTACATAAACTAAACTAGCAGCACAGGGCTGGGAGTTCACCCTTAGAAACCTTGTTGGCTGTCCAGCTTGTAAGATTGGATAATTTAGGGGTCTTAAAAGCAAACTTCTCCTCAGATTGTGCTATTTCTTTTCACTCAGACTTCTGAAATATTTGCTCAGTTATGTTACTTTAAAAATTAATAATAGTAATTTTTATTATTTATTATAGATATTTTTATTACTTCTACTCCTTTAAAGAATAACACTTCAATCCAATTTTGTGAAACTCTCATGCAAACAGTATTTCTAGGGCCATGCCCAGGGAACTGGGCAGTATATAAATAAATTTTTAAATACTGGGGAATGTTTAAGGTGGGGCCCAGCTCTTGTCTGGAAAGCCAAGTCAGTGGAATTATAAATATTCATTCAGAATTTGCTTCAGAGTTTTTCCATTAGTTTTCTTGTTCCTGAGATTACTGTGAGAACTTCCACACCCACAATTAACTCTGTCGTCAACCCTCTGGAGTAGCAAAAGACAACAAACATATTTTCTCTTAAAAAAAAAACTTCACCCTCATTTTTATAAGCAGGCAATTATTAATCAAGTTATTTTTCAGAAACTTGAAAATTACCACTTATTAACCAGGCTATTAAGTATGTAAATCTGAAGATATTAGTAAAGTAACTCATAGTGGGCATATTTCCAGGGTTGTTTGGTTTTTTTTTCCCCTAAAAAAATTAAAGAGATAAGCTTTAAGCAGGTTTTTTTTTCCCACCTAGAAACATGGAACAGGAAAACTAGCCTCCAAGAGTTCAAACACAAGTAACGAAAATCTCCTAGGCAGAACAAATGAACTCTAGCTCACATGTTTCAGAGGAAAGATAAGAAACGGAGAGCATGTTTAGATCAGTGACTGAAATCCTTTCTAGATTTTAAAACAGTGAGAACAATTTCAGGGGGCAGAAGAGATGAATTATGCTATCAACATCATAAATAGTCTTCTAAGCAAGAACAGTTGACAGTCAAAGACAGGAGAGTCACCCGGTCATCATTTCCTTTGCAACTCCTTAGGGGAAGTTCTTTGAGGTCAGAAGCAGAGCATATTGTGGTCAAACTATTCATTTTGTACTGGAGCCAATGCCTTATGTCTTTCCTGCTGATAAGGAAAGACCTTCAGATTGCATGTTATATTAGCTTGGGAAGGGCTGGAATTATCCCTATTAGGAGTCACCCTATATGACTGTGGAGGCCAGGGACAGGGCAGAAAAGAAACCATTCAGAATAATTCACATTTCTATATGTGCTAAGATTTATAAAATATAGAATGTCCCCAAAGTCTATTTACTAAATCTACTGCACTAAGACTTTTGGGACACCCTCTATTTCCCTCACAACGAGAACATGGATCACAAAACATCAGAAAATAATTATTAAAATTGTATTAGCATTATAGAAAAAATTAAAAGAAGGGCAAAAAAAGATGGAAGAGAAATTGGCCTTTCTACAAATTCTGCCTCTTGCTTCTGGTTAGGATTCTGCTTAGAGGTAGGCTAAGCTATACAGGGACAACTATACTGGTCATCGTACATTACATACAATCTGAAAGGGTAACATTTTTCCTCTTTCTATGAGGTGCCAGCTATTTTGCTTTCTCCTTTCTCATAAGAATGTTGCTAGATTAGGGAAACCCATAGAGGCAATGGCTGGACCATCAATAAGGATGGTAGTGTTTCCAGGGATATTGCCTCAAAGGAATACCAAATAGGGATCACTCCAACCTAAAAATCCAACTTGAAAATGATTACTACCATAGCCCATGATAAAAAAAAGCAATAAAAATTATCATTTCTATATTAGTTTATGCTTTGTAAACTCTTTCCTCACAACTACCCTAGGTGCCAAACTTACTGTCTCAACTTTATAGGTAATGAGACTGAGATTAAGAGAAGTAAAATGTTTATATAAAGTCACACTGTCAGTTCTAGGAGAAAAACTCAGCTCTCCTGATTATAAGCCCAGGGGCTAACATGATTAAACACTATACGTGATTTGTCATATTCTGAAAAGAAAACAAAATTCACCAGGAAATAAGTGATTCAAAGTGGTTTATAATACAAGTGAATAAATGCGGTGCCTACAACAATCCTGGCCAGATGGTAGCTTTTAAAATTCTATCAAATTTAATAATTATTTAAGTTTATCACTGAATGTATATCATTGGGCCAACCCCTAAAGCAGATACAAAGGTTAAATCAGATATGATCCCTGTCCTCATGGAGTTGACAATCTCTATATTCAAAAAACTAAGAACAAAGAAGAATGTGATAAATTAATAGAAGAGGTTGAACAGAGGTATGAAGATCACTAAGATTCAACTTTATTATGTGACTAAAAAAGTCATTTAACTTTTCTTGGATTTATTTTACTCATATTAAAATAGAGGAGAATGGAGGAAGTTAGAAGGTCCTTTCCTATTTGGAATTCTTTGCTCCTATGATTCCATGCAACTACTCCTAGCTGGAGAACAGAAAATGCTTTCATTATGGACATGCATTTGAAATGGCACTCAAAGGAAGGAAAGGATGTGATAAATGGTGGTGTAAATATTTGTTGATTAAGTGCTTTGATTCTATGACTTCTGCACATTATGCCTGCTTCAAAGATTCATAGATTAACAAACCTGTGAGATAAGCATATTTCAAAGAATCTACTTGCTCTGTGTATTTTCCTGCTCATCAACCCTGAACAACAACAACAAAAAAAATCAATTATGTCATTCAAACTAAGTAAAGAGAAATAATGCCATTGGTCAGACTTATTCTAGCTATAAAGGTTTCTCATAAATACATTTTTACCTCATTTGTGCTATTTTCATACTGTATCTACTTGCAGGAAAGTGTATTGTATGAACAGGAGACCAATAAAAGTCATGACGCTTTTAAGTCTAACAAATTGCAAATGGTAACCTGCCATTTTTTAACCCCAGAAGGTTGGAGAAGAATACTCTGGTCTAAAAAGGAAGGAGTTTCTCAAATTACCTTAAAAATATTTTTGGACATAACCCCTAGAGCATTGGGTTCATGTAAAGAATAATGAAAATTTGTGCATATTTCATGCATATTAAATATGTATGTATATTTCATTGTGATTTTTAAAAAAACTAAAAATGAACAAGACAAAAAGAGCCACTTTCTTCCAAAAGGGAACAAGTGAGTATCTTCCTTTACAGAGTTGTATCATGCTCCAAAATCACATCCAGATGGCAACAACAGCAAAAAATTGCAGCCATGAACCTGCTGGGGAAAGTCAGTCACACGAGCTGGTGCCATTCTTGGTGCCAACTATACATTGGGGAGCTAACGTAGGAAGAGTGTACAGTACAGCAGAGATTTAGCACTGACTTGGAATTTACAGACAGGGGTTTGGGGAGCTATTGCCCAGTGACTTCCTCCCTGATTTTTCCTGCATCAGCTCTAAGACCCACTGCCAACTGTAAGCCACAGTGGGAAAGAACTCTCATCATTTCTATGAGACACTCGGTGTACAATTTTCCCTTTACTAATCATTTTTCAACATGGGTTGACATGCTTAAGGGATTGGAAGAGGGGAAAGACTTCCATGTTTGGGAGCAAGAGCGGGTCTTTAGAGCTTATCTGTGAAATGGTTATTCTTGAGAGTCAGGGTAGAGGAATAGCCAATTCCATTTTGCCCTACAGTGGTTCCCAATTCAAACCCTTTCAGTTCGTTGAGTTTTTTTTACGATTTTTCTGGATAGATACTCCTTAGAGAGGCAAAAACAGAGGCTGCAGAGGGCACTCTTTGCTTAATTTAATTAGGAGAGTTCTGACCTGAGTGTTGTTGAGTTCCAAACAATTCCGAGAAACATGGAATGGAATTTCTATGAGCCTCCTAAAGGGATATGAGAATAGGTGCATAACCTGACGCCCCACTCTCTTCACCCATTCCTGATACATCATAGGGGTACTTATTCTAAAAAAGGGGTAGGAGAAGAAGAAGACTTCAAGGGCTTCTAGAAATCACAGCACAGGAACCAGCAATCATAATTAGAATAAAGACTAAAGGTTAGGGGCACTGTGAAAGACACTTAACCCATAGTTTTCTACTAGAATTTAAACATCTCTAAGAAGCAGTTTATAGGAAAGAAAAAAGTCATAGAACAGGTAAAGAGGTTCATTTTCTTGGCTATTACAGAGAAGTCAGGCATTAAAAAGTGTGATTTATGATAAATGTGATATAAAACATTTTGTTGCTGGAAAGTATCTTGTGAGATCTTGGGTTTATTGTTCAACAATTCAGTTTAGTTGCTTTCAAAAATAGAGATAATATGACATTCGTTATTAAGGAGAATGTGGCCATGGAGCCAGAAAACCTTCAAATTCAGGCTGTACCACTTACCTGTGATGCCTTAGGAATGTTTAATCTCTCTGGGTCTCATTTTCCACATATGTAAAATGAGAGGGTTGGACTAGATGATTGCTGAGATCTCGTTTAACTATAGATCAATGATCCTTGTCCTGAAATATCTACTCTCTTCATTTCTTTGGAACATTTCTACATCATTCCATGAAAACGTAGCCATTTCTTCTATTATTGAGCTCCCATGTCAATGCCTTTATTTTCGCAACTATTTTTATCCCATAAGATGTCTTTTTTCTTTTTAATTAGACAGGGATGGGGGGGGTGGCAACTGGGTAGCTCAGTGGATTGAGAGCCAGACCCAGAGATGGGAGGTCCTAGGTTCAAATTTGACCTCACACACTTCCCGGCTGTGTGACCCTGGGCAAGTCACTTAACCCCTTTTGCCTAACCCTTACCACTCTTCTACCTTAGAACCAATACCCAGTATTAATTCTAAGATGGAAGGTAAGGGTTTAAATTTTTAAAAAATTCGACAGGAATATGCTGGTAAATATTTAAGAACAGATTCCTTGGGAGTGGGGTGATAGAAAATGTACCCAGGATACCCTTTTAGTTCAATTTGTGTCTTCTCCATCACTTTAAGTCTAGACAATCAACAAAAAATAAACTGAATACTGGTTTAGAGTGTATTCAAATTCTGAGGTGTAAATAGAATGAAAATTTAACAATAAACTATCTGGGAAACTAGTTAAAGCTGGATCTAAGCACACCTCTGAAAAGAGGCTTCTCCTGGGCAAGATTAGTGAACTCTGGTTCTTTTCTCGTTCCCATTAACTCAAAAGCTGGTCCTTTCTCCTGATTATTGGGTCTCCAGAAAGAAGACAGCAAGGCATAGTGGATAAATGCTGGACTTAAGGAAGTTTGATTCAAAACTGCCTCAGATATTGATAAACTGTGTGACTCTGAGCAAGTCCTTTAACCTGAGATTCATTTTCTTCATCTGTGAAATTAGAGATAATACCTGAAGGACCTACTTCATGTGGCTTTTATAAAGATAAATGAGATGCTTCATGTAAAGACCTTTGCAAAGATTAAAGTGCTATAAAATATAAATTATTACTATAATTGCAGGTGGCATGTGCCCCTTGGGAAAATAAGGGAAGGGAAAAGGAGTGGCATCCCCTGTTTGTTCCTAATAAGTCAGTCAACTCTCCCCCTCTCCTTTACAACAAGGAGAATCAAGTAGAGCTTTTGCTTTTCTACCTGCTATTATCCCTGCAGTGGTGAGACAATTTTGCCTTTGAAATGCATTCCAAAGTAAATTTCTTCATACTTGACACAAAGATCATAATATATTATATGTTATAATCACTAAGGAAATGGAAACGAGAAGATGGAAAATTTATCTCTGTCGATTATTCTAATAACATATAATTGAAAAAGGCATTTTCAGGTACTGTGCTTTGAAGCCCCCAATAATTTAGAGATAAATTCCACTGATCTCATAGCCGTGTTTGATCATTTGACAAATTGATCATTTGATTCCTTTTACAGTATACCTATGAATGTGAAATATATGTGTCTTGTTCCAAGTTTTATAATTATATAGTTTGTCTATACATATTTTTATAATGGAAAGTCAGACACTAGGCTAATTTTAGAATATGAAAGACATTCATTCAAGTTCTGCTTCTGATGTGTACTAGTTCCTGCAGGGCAAGGGTATTAGAGCCTGCTCTAACCTGATTAGGAGACCCCATCATTAAATTTTTCAGTGTGAGTATTTACACATCAGAAATCCCAATTCCTACAAATTTTTTGTACAAGTTTTTTGGTTGTTATTGTTTTTGTACAAGTTTTTTGGTTGTTATTGTCATCGTTGCTGCTAATGGTTTAAACTTAACAAAGTGTTAATAAGGCAGTTTAAACAAAGAAGTAGGTATGCATACATTGCCCTCATCCCTCACTTCAGAGCCAGGTTGTAAAACATTTCCTAGGACATTTTTATTTCTCTTTATAAACCTTACTTAAGCTAGGTGGGAGTACAGTAGGAGGCTCTTGGAATCAAGTCATCACAAGATTAGATTCCTGGAAGCTAATAGTAACAAGATACATGAAGATGATGATGATGATGATGATGATGATGCAGGAAGACCATAATTGGCATTTATTTAGTGCTTTAAGATTTTTCACATTGTTTTATATGCATTGTCTCATTTGAGCTTCACAATATCCCAGTGTATTATGGGCAAATCAGGTAACCTTCAAGTAACCCAAGGCAACACCCAGACTAAGACTCACAATGAGGAGCATGTTGTAATAAGTGCTTTTTTTGATTTATTGAATTGCTAATTTTCCAGAATTACATGCTAGTTCCATGAAATCATTGTTTTATCCACTCCTCCTCTCTCTGTCTCAGTCTCTCTCTCCATACATATACCTGAATTTATACACTTATGCACATATATATAATGCATACACATCCAAACATATATATATATACTAATTTATATGTTAAAAGAGTCTCAAGCTTATCACTTGTGGCCCATACTATATATTTCCATAAAACCAATTCATGATGAACTGAGATACACTGAGAGGTGGCTAGCTGCTTTCTCATTTCCAAAATCTTATTCTAATTCTCTTTCCAAATTTGTCTTTCTTAAATTTAACCTATAAATGTTTATTCTTCAATAGTTTGTACTTTAGGGGAAAAAAACACTAAAAAAAAGCAATTGGGCTGGGTGGGCTCTGTTTTGGGAATAAGAAATAAACATTAAGGGGCTGTCTTGATCGAAAACTTTTAAATGAATAAATTAAAAAAAAAACATTCTCAACCTTCATTGTTCACTGAATATTGACAAAACAAAGTAAGTGCTGAACTATAGTCCATTCACAGATTAATTTACCAGTCAATGTGTAATCTCTCTTGAGTCTTCTCCAGGCTGGACTCAGTTTTCAATTAATTTCATTACAACTTGAAAAGAGTAGATTAAAAAAAGAGAAAGCTAAATGATGTTTGAAATTAGTATTTCTTTAATTTTTCCCCCTCCGTGTCTAATCTGCAAATCAGAGAATATCAGTTTTTATCCTGTTCCCAAATCAAATAATTCCAGAGATTCCACACTTGCTGGGTTTGCAGCAGAAGTCCCCAGTGGTCTGAGACTCACAGCTGTGGTTCTACTTACTCCCTTCTAAACTCTGCAGCAGCTTCATTAACTGGGACTTAGATTTCAGCTTCAGCTCCCATGGAAGGGGGTGGCAGGGGAATGGTCGGGCGGGGGGGAGGAGAAGAGAAAAAACCTTGGCAGGATCCTAAAAGCCTTGAAGAGTTAGACCTAAATACATCAGTATTTCTTTTTCTCAAAAGATACAATAGAAACTTGTGAAAATTCTCTTTTTTTATTGGTCATTTAATTTTCCTCTGTAAGAACACTTTTTTTTGGTAATGTGGCTCTCTTAGCATCTTAAGTATCTTGCAGCCTCTTACAATGACTCCATTCATGGCCTTACAGAGCAAAAGAACTATGATATCACAAGCACAGGAACTGGGAAGCAACGCCATGTTCCCAAGGAAGGACTATACACCCACAGAGAGTTGGCAGAGGGCATCCACTGCTTTGAAGATAGAATAGGACATGAATACATTTGAAACAAAGGGAGGGGAGAAGCTGGGCTTTTCACAGGGTGGAGAGAGGAGACAACTCTTCTAACAATCAAACTAACTAGAATTAGAACCATTTCTTTTCTCATTCACCCTTCCCTCTTTTTTCCCTTCATCACTGCTGAATAAGTGACCTCAAGATAGACAGTCTCTATCATACCAAACTGTGTCATTGTTGGGTGGTGTTTCAGGATCAGGCATGTTTCAGGGCTGGTTACAGTTTCTGCCTCTCTTTTTTTCCCTCTTCTTTATTATTTTATTTTAGCAAGAAAGCCTGGACTAATACGTATATGATCTAAGAGGAAAAATAAAAGCAGAGGCTAATTAGCAAATCAAGCATCCTTGCATGTCAGACATTTTGAATTATTCAAGGACAGTGAGGTTTGCTACAGAGGACTATATAAGCCTAAGCAAAAAGAAAAGGAAAAAAACCTAAATCAGGAAGAGAAAAAATTAGGTGAGTACAGGATGAAGTTGAAAATAATCCTACTTCAGACATATAATAACTGTAGTCCTGGGCACATATCTTAATCTCTTTTAGTCTTAGTTTCTTCATGTGTAAAATGAGAGGGTTGGATTCTAGTCTTTTAGGATCTTTCAGTGTCTAAAATTCCATAAAGCATGAACATAGAAAGGAAATACATATCTAAATAATTATATAATATACATGAGATTATCCTCATGAAATAGTAATAGTAAAGTAAGATTTGAAATGGACACAGAACTCTTCAGTTCTTCCCAGTCGTGACTGCTAATTTTCTACATAATTTTTAAAAGTCATTTAAATTACTTAAGCACAACACATCCATGACTCAAACTCATTGATGTATGTATTGCCTCTACATGCACAAAACAACTTTGTGTATATTTATATTTATTAGCTTTATAATATATGGTAAGAGAGACAGAAGGGGACAAAGTGGAAGAGGAGGGAGAAAAACAAAGAGACAGAAACAGAGAAAAAAAAACAGAAAAGATAGAAGAAAGAGAGGACTTATTATTAGAATATAAATTCATTGTGAATAAGGTTTTTTCTTTGTACTTGTATCACCAATTTCTAGCATAGAGCCTGATACATGATTGATTGATCACAACCCATCAATACTTCTCATTTAAGTTTAAGGGCAATTGCCTATCAAGAGGACATAACAACATCTTCCCCTTTAATCTCTTAATAGCATTGTTTAGAACCTTAGGACCTTGTGGCTCACTTATGCAAAGCATAATTAACTAAATATGGGTACATTCTGTGGCACTAGGTCTAAAAAGCCTCATTAGCATCTTTGTACATTATGGAAGGAAACTGTAGTAACCCTATTTTCCT
Organism: Gracilinanus agilis; assembly: GCF_016433145.1. Lineage (NCBI taxonomy): Eukaryota > Metazoa > Chordata > Mammalia > Didelphimorphia > Didelphidae > Gracilinanus > Gracilinanus agilis. The sequence goes on along the minus strand of NC_058133.1, from coordinate 428,842,794 downwards.
CTAAAGCAATTTCTTAAAAGGGCTGGTCCTTTTGAGAATCCCAATTAATTAGGAACAGTGAAAAGTAGTGTATATTTCCAAATTTTGCTGAAAGCCAATAAGTATGTCATAATTGGATGGGACATTGGGCCTGTGGGCAGTAAGCACAAAGCTTAGAACACTGAAATTAAATACACACAAGCCTCCTGTCTGCCCATTTAAGGAAACACTGGAGATAAACAAGGTCTTAATATTCCTCTGAGCTTTCTTTCTCTTATAACTCCTGCATTTCTAATTCAGATAGTTCCACAGTATCATCCTTCCAGCAAAGATGTTTGGGTTAGCAGTGATTCCAAAATTATTCCCCAGGTAACTGGTTCAAAGTAGAAACTTTGGCACAGTGTAATCCACAACCTTTACATGAAAGCAAAATCGATCATGTTTTATATCCAATATAAATCATATCTTTTGGGAAACCTAGAAATCAAGGGGAGCCCTAAATTTGACAGCTTCTTCTTTGCTCCATAAAGTTCTTTGAGGCCATGCTTATCACCCCATTATATTTTGTTTCAATAGCAGGCACTGTTCAATCATAATTTACTTGGGATCTACTATGGAATTTTGAGGAAAAAGAAGTTTTAATTGCAACCAATTACCAAAGTTTCCATACTCACAGAATCTAAGAAATATCCTGAAGATAGCATTGTGCAAAAGAGAGAGTACTAGATTTGGAGGTGGAGGACTTTGATTCAAATTCTGACCCTCGGGGCAGCTGGGTAGCTCAGTGGAGTGAGAGTCAGGCCTAGAGACAGGAGGTCCTAGGTTCAAACCTGGCCTCAGACACTTCCCAGCTGTGTGACCCTGGGCAAGTCACTTGACCGCCATTGCCCACCCTTACCACTCTTCCACCTATGAGACAATACACTGAAGTTAAAGGGTTTAAAAAAAATTCTGACCCTCCTATTTACATTATAACCTATATAAACATGAGTACCTCCCTTAATCTTTCTGAGTCTCAGGTTGTTCATCTATTCAATGAGTGAGATTTGGTGTCTAACTTCTAAGATCCTTTTAGCTCTAATTTTTAATCATATGACACTATGTGTGAAGTACAACACTAGAGTCAATGGAAATTAAAATTGATATAAGTATAATTCTCTAATTGATGATCAAAGAATATTAATAGTTTTCAAAAGAAGAAATCAAGGCTATCAAAAGTCCCATGAAAAAATATTCTACATCACTATTGAATAGAGAAATGTAATTAAAACAATTCTGAAGTACCACCTCACACATAACAGATTGGCTAATATCTCAGAAAAGGAAAATGAAAAATACTGGGGGTATCTGTAAAAATAGAGACACTAATGCTTTGCTGGTAGAATTGTGAACCATTCTGGAGAACAATTGGAAACTATAAGCAAAGAGTAATAGAACTTTGCTTACTCTTTGACCCAACAATACCACTACAATCTGTACCCCCAAAGAGATAAAAGGAAAAGGAAAAAGATTTGTATAAAAATATTTATAGCAGTTCTTTTGCTGTGATAACAAAGTACTAGAAACTGAAGGGATGTACATTAATTGGGCAATAACTGAACAAGTTGTGGTATATACTTATAATGAAATACTATTGAAATATTATTGTACTACAAGGAATAATGAGGAAGACAGTCTCTGAAAAATCTGGGAATACTTGTATGAACTTATGCAAACTGAAATGAGCAGGACCAAGAGAATATTGTACATCATAATAGTAATATTGTAATGATGATCAATTATAAAAGACTTAAATAGTCTGATCAAGACAATAATCCAAAACAGTTACTAAGTACCTAAGAAAAACAATAGGATCCACCTCCAGAGAGAATATGTGGATTGATGGCATATGCTTCTCATTTTCTTTATTTTTCATGTATTTTGTGTATTTTATATTGCAATATGATTAATATGGAAATCTGTTTTACATGATTTTACTGTATAACAGATATATTGCTTAACGTCTCAAATGGTGATAGAGGGGTGGTAGTCTGAGAGAGAGAATTTGGACCTCAATGTCTTTTAATATGAATGTTAAATTTTTAAAAAATGCAAATTAGAAAATATTTTAAGGAACAAATATGATTTTTAAAAAGAAAAAATTTGATATAGCTAAAATAATTCATATTCTCAGGAAGAATAACAAAGAGTCTAGTAATAAATCCTGGGAACAAAAGTAGGAGACAGTAAAGGGTAAGATGCTTAAAAGGCAATGATAATGGAGACATTAAAATGTTATAAACTGATTAAAATTTTTTATGGAAACATAAAATTTCAGAGTTAAAAGCAAGTTGACAGTACTACTATCTTCTGTCTTCCAGAACTCTGTAAAAAAGGTATTGTTCATCCTTCATTTCTGAAGAGAACCAATAATATCTCCAAGTAATGTCATGATTTGCACTTGAATTCTATTTAAGTGAGGCAGTTGCACAAAATTGTCATTCTTACTCTTTCTTACAGAGTTATTGAAGTCCAAGGGCAAGATAAAAGTCAGGATGACTGGCAATAGCCCAGGACGTAACAGATGACCATGGTGTCAAAGCTTGTTGCAGCCTCCTGCATGATGATTGCAACAAATTGTTCTCATCCATCTATTCTGCCAGAGGAAGTCTTCACATGTATAGGGTACAAGTTGCCCTGTTCTTTAACAGGTTTGAGACCTATCAGTTACCTTCAATTTGGTTTAGCCCCTCTACTGAGACAGTTTTAATGGGGTGAGGTCACTGCATATGCTACAGCTTCTTAGAACCACAGGTGAGAGCTGGGTGAAAGGTAGATACCAAAGATGGATGAGCAGCTCTGAAAAAGGCTCAGCTAACCTTCACAACAAAGGGGCTAGTCCTCCCTGTAAAAAGGTATAGAAAAGTTAGAATAATTATTCTTGAGTCAGATTTTCTAACAGTTAGCAAACATTTATTAAGTGCCAGGCACTGTGGGATACAAAGAAAGAAAAAAAAAAGCAGGATTCTTGTCCTTAGAGAGCTCCTATTCTCATGGAGGAAAAAATATGCAAATAACTACATTTATATATATATATATATATATATATACATATGTATATATGTATATATATGTGTGTGTGTGTGTGTGTGTACACACATACACACACACACAAGATATATACAATGTATTTGGGAGGTAATGTCTGAGAGAAGGTACTAGCAGTAGCGGGGGACAGTGAGGTTTGGGACTGAGACAGACCTCTTGCAGAAGGTAAAGAGATTTAAGCTGTCTTAAAGGAAAACAGGAGATTGAAGCAGGAAAGGAAAGCCTCCCAAGGATAATAACCAATGAAAAGGTACAAAGGTGGTAGGAAGAGCATTGGTCTGAAAGGAAAAAGCCTGTAGTCCAATGTGGCTGGATCATAAAGTGGAGAGAGGAGAGTTAAATGTAAAACTGGAAACCTGGAAAAGGGGCAGGTTGTGAAGAGAT